>NW_023995761.1:0-85726 GCF_015586225.1 Lucilia sericata | reverse complement strand
CTCATATCTCGACAAAAAGCTGCAAAAACCAAGTTCTATACAAGATTTGATGACCCTCACGAATTCCATATTAATAGGTCCTCATATGACCCTAGCCCCTATGAAAAGTCACCATCAAAATTTCACAATAACGGCTTTCAACAATAAACGGCTTAAGTATGTATATCTGAGGCAAGGTACAATTCGATTTAAATGCTTTATTATGGCAAATAAATCACATTATATTTTGTCAATTGTGTAGGGTATTATATGGTCGGCCTCGCCCGACTATAATTTCTTACTTGTTTTTATATGTATTTATTCTATTTACAGATTTCTTAATTTATACATTTTTTTTATAATATACAAAAAATTCTTAAAACAAATATACCAAAAAGTGTTTTTATACATTTAAAAACTCGTTTCAAGAGCAAAAGAAATGTTTGTGAAAAGTTGAAAACGAGAAAAAATAAAATGTACTCAAAAAGGAAATGGCATAATTTTCAATGCAGAAAAGGAAATTTGCTGTTATTTTTAACAAAGAAAAGGCAACACATGTGAATATAGAGGAATGAGAGATAGAGATTTGTTTGTCTATATTTTCACTTCTTATAAACTCATTATACATATAAATATGGCGATTATGTTAACATTATTTAAGACAAATTAGTTGTATTCTATAACACAGTGCAACAAATCGCAAAAAACTTTAAAAACATTTTTTTAAGCGTTAAAAAATATTTTAAATCTTCCTAAATTAGGCGTATACGTAATATTTGTAAGATCAATCCACACGTATACGTACAGTTGTCGTTAATGAAAGCGGTGCAATGTAGTACTTTCCACTTGGAATAAAATACAAGTAAGAGTGCTACATACGTCTGTGCCGAATATATCTGTATACCTTACACCATAGTGTTAAATTTTAGAATTTTTTAATTATACCTTACATCACTTTAGTGGGGAGAGTATATTGGGTTTGTGCTTTAGTTTGTTTGTAACATACAAAAATATTCGTCCTATACCCACCTTAAAGTATACCAATCGGCTTAGAATCGTTTTCTGAGTCGATTAGGCTATGTCCGTCCGTCTGGCTGGCTGTTCATGTAAAGGTCGCAATTTTCAAGAGAATTGGATTGGAAAATGGTTAAAATCGGTCCATTATTTCCCCATACAACAGAACCCCCCTAAAAGGGCTTCTGAGCTCATAAAAATTAGAAAATTAATTTTTAATCTATAAATTCTTAAATGTATCGGAACAATGAATTATTATGAAAAATATTATGAAATCACATTTAATATTCATAACTGGTGTAGGGTGTCATATGGTCGGTCACGCCCAAAAATAATTCTATCTGATATGCTTTCGAGAAGTTTCCTATTTAGAAAAATACTGGAAATATGAGCCAAAATCGGAGACAACCTCTAAAAATTTCGTCAAAAAATGAGTTTTTTTTTTTTTTCATAAGGACGCATAAAAATAACAACGGCGTTCCGATTGTGTTTGTTTATACGTTGTGTTAGTTTGTTTATAACAAACAGTAAACCACTAGAAACAACAACATCAACGTCGAAATCGTGTACCGATATTGCCCATTTTCAATACCTAACGAACTGCTACTTTCAGCTGTCTGGCTACTTCCGTTTGGACTCTATCGTGTTTTCAACAGACAGACAGACAGACAGACAGACAGACAGACAGACAGACGGACGGACGGACGGACATGGCTAGATCGTCTTAGAATCTAATAATGACCCAGAATATATATACTTTTATGGGTCTTGGACGAATATTTCAATGTGTTACAAACGGAATGACAAAAACAATATACCCACCATCAAAAAAGATGGGATAAAAAATTGCACTCAATGTAATACTACAATTTCACTTTAAAACTTAAAAAAAGAACATAAAAATTACTTCCTTAGAATGACTTCTATGGAGTAAATTCTTGTAAAAACTAGACGGTTGCATATAAATCATATTACTAGATCACTTTAATGTAATATATTTAATATAAGTCGTCTCTGAAAAGTATGTTGTTTAATATGCACAAAGCATTACCTTTGTTTTTGCTTGGTTACTCGTCTTTTTCGCTCTCATGTTTTATTCATTTTTATAAAGGAATTCAAATTTGAATAAGTTGACTATGTACATAAATATTTATATTCTCTTTATTCTGTTCTTGTTGAGTCACAATTTAAAGGCTGCTCAACATCGTGACAGTGATTTGCATGCAACAACTTAAATTGTTGGAAACGACAAAAAAGAAAATGCATTGACATACATTATATATGTAACTATTACGCTGTAATAAATAATACTGTATTACATCCTATACCAACCACTATATTGGTAGAAATTCATATAATGTGTTTGTCTTGATGTTAGTTAGTTTTCATTTGTTTGTTGTTTGCAATAAATTTTGTAAGAATGAAAATGGTCATTCGCATATAGAGAAACCGGAAGTAAAAATTTTCCTGAAAATATTTAAGTTTCAAATGCCTGTGAATTAACACTACGAGCTAACTTTTTGAACCCTTTATAGAATTTGATCTATTGATTGTCTACTTTCATTTCCGTTTGTCTCATTGGGGAAAGATTCTATGACCCAAAAGTTGTTGTATAGTGGTATAGACGTTAAAGCTATTTTATAAAG
This sequence comes from Lucilia sericata, assembly GCF_015586225.1. Classification (NCBI taxonomy): domain Eukaryota; kingdom Metazoa; phylum Arthropoda; class Insecta; order Diptera; family Calliphoridae; genus Lucilia; species Lucilia sericata. Next base: position 83,087 of record NW_023995761.1, on the reverse strand, counting down.
TGGGCTTTAATTATATGTTTGTTTCAACAAAATTGTGCTAAATTTAATTGATTAGACTATAATATTAGCTATTGGAAAATTATTTGAAATTTTTAAATCATTCGTAACAGTATTCAAAACTAATACAATGCTCTATTGAAATACCAATAGAACATTTTCAAAAAAATTATTCTGTTGCAGTATGCAGCTGTTCGTGATTATGATAATGGAGATGTTAATGATAATGACAATGTTCTTGCTGCTTTTGATTTTAAAAGTTTGCTGTTACTGATATTTCTGTTTCTGATGGAAAATAGATGCAATAATCTTTATAATAATCCTCATGTTTTTGTGAATAACATAGCATCATCATTATTATCCTGGTGATAATGATGTCAGCAATTTGCAGCAAAAATAAATTTAGAATCTAAATGTGCTAAATGTAAATAGCAACAACAGAACCCTTAAACACAACCATTTCTAAAACTTTGAATCTAAAAACCTAAAGTAAGATTGTGTCGGCTGGTTATCATGTCTTTATATATGTAAATAAGAATTTTCCAAGTGTTTTTTTACTGCTTTATAATATCTATGCTTAAAACACACTTGCATCATATTCATGCGATATTCTTTTGTTAATGTAAAGACACGTTCAATGTTGACACATTAACTGCCTTTAAATTGTTTACAGCAACACACCAACCTCTAGAAACTTTAATATTCTGCCTCGAAGAATAACCACTGACAACTGAACAACCAGCAACAGAAACAGGCACATCGCTACCATCACTATCAATGACAGTAATAGACTTAGAACTACGACTACTGATACATGTAACAGCAAAGTTACGATATCACTTGCACTACTTGTGCAATTTATATAAACAACAACATCATCAGCAACAATAGCAACAAAAACTATATTAGCCCTGTAGACAACAACATAATAAACATCACTTTGCGTAAGTTGTATTTTATATGTGGCAATGGGTATGTAAATATTCCGAGGTGGCAGATTGTTATGTAAAAGTTGTAGTCGTATTAAATCTCTTATGCCTTCCAGCATATTTTTAGAGATCACATGACAGCATAGGCAAGTTGACATAATACAAGATTTCTTCTTATTGCAGATGTTGTCGCTTTTATTACTGTTAATGACTTTTTTCCTGCACTTCCACCTCCTGCCCCTTAATGACCACATATATTTAATATATAGGCTGCGTCAACAGCGACAACAATTGTCGCATCAAAAATGTTTTACTGCGTTTGTAATGAATACGGCTAGCTCCACCCTTTTGCATGGCAGCTGGATTTTTATCTGTAAGTAGCATTTAATAAAAAAAAAATGAAATTATTAACAAAGATATAAAAATTAAATAGTGAGTTTTTTTGTTTAAATGAAAATATATAGTAACTAGCATACCCTGGGTGCTTCGCTACCCTAACTTATATTAAATACATACAAAATTTTGTTTACTTTTATAGAAAATTAAAATTTATTAAACATTTTTTTAATGTTTCAGGTTTTGTACGTTCATTCGCACGTGATTATATTCGTATTCAGTAAGAAGCTTGTATTTTTAGTTTCATTCATTTAGCTTCCACATTATAAAAACTTTCATAAGTACTATTTGAAAAAAAGTACTATAAAATACCTTTAATAGATTATCATTTAATCAAAAATTTATGTTCTGTGTTCAATATTATATACAATTCAAAAAATAATTTTTAATGAACGAAAAAGTACCAAAAGTCCCTTTCAGTAGATTCTCACTCACTAAGGTCCCTACATTTTAAACATTATTTTTAATATGTTCAATATCGTAAAAATATCAAAAAGTACCATCGGAAAAACGAAAAATTACAAAAATCTCTCTCAATAAATTCTCATTTAATAACCATTTAACCATTACAGAGATTCTAAAAGGTACCATTTGAAGAATAGAAAAGTACCAAATAGTTCCCACCTACAGAATATTATTCAGTCAAGATCATGTATGTTAAAATTAATGTTCCTAGGTTGAATATTTCAGAAAATTAAAAAAGTACCATTTATGAGATAAAAAGTACCAAAAAGTTCTCTCTTAAAGAATCTTATTCAATGAGGACTGTGTATGTTTAATAATCATGGTTTTGAATTCATATTAAAGAACATACAAAGAGTATCATTTGAGGAAAGAACAAGTAAGAGTGTTATATTCGGCTGTGCCGAATCTTGTATACCCACCATCAAATCATTGCAAAACTTGATATAAGAATCGATGCTTTTGTTATTATCAAAACAATTTTCTCATTTATTACATCTATGTATAGGGAAATTTTTGTCGAATGTTGTCGCTGTCCTTGTATTTTTAAGGTAGCAAAAGCATTAAAGCATTTTCTGAGGGGACGTTTGGTAATTATGGACCGATCCTCGTCAAATTTTCTATAACGATTTTAGTTTAGGCTAGTAATGAGCGTTAAAGCCATTTTCCGAAGGGAACCGTATATGGAGGTAGGATAAATATGGACCGATCGTTATAAAATTTTACAAAGCGATTCTATAATAAGTTTATGTCGAATTTCATCGCTATAGATGCTTCTTTTAGACAATTATGAACCTTAAAGCCATTTTCTGAAGGGGACCTTATATGGGGGGTAGGGTCAATTATGGACCGATCTTATAAAATTTTACAATGATATTAAAGTTTCTATAAAATATGTTCGTGTCGAATTTCTATAGATGCTTATTTTAGACCATTCTGAGCGTCAAAGTTTTTCTGAAGGGGACCTTATATGGGGAGTAGGGTCAATTATGAACCGATCCATATACAATTTTACAAAGCGATTTAGGTTCCTATAAAATATGTTATCTCGAATTTCATCGCTATAGATGCTTCTTTTGGACAGTTATGACGTTAAAGTCATTTTCTGAAGGGGACTTATATGGGGGGTAGGGTCAATTATGGACCGATCCTTATAAAATTTTACAGTGATTAAGATTCTTAAAAATGTTTATGTCGAATTTCATCGCTATAGCTGCTTTTAGTCAGTTATGAGCGTTAATGTCATTTTCTGAGGGGGACCTTATATGGGGGATAGGGTCAATTATGGACCGATTCTTATAAAATTTTACAATGATATTAAGATTCCAAAAAATATGTTTAAGTCGAATTTGATCGCTATAGCTGCTTTTTTTAGTCAGTTATGAGCGTTAATGTCGTTTTCTGAGGGGGACCTTATATGGGGGATAGGGTCAATTATGGACCGATTCTTATAAAATTTTACAATAATATTAAAGTTCCAAAAAAATATGTTTAAGTCGATTTCATCGCTATAGCTGCTCTTTTAGTCAGTTATGAGCGTTAATGTCATTTTCTGAGGGGGACCTTATATGGGGGATAGGGTCAATTATGGACCGATCCTTATAAAATTTTACAGTGATATTAAGATTCTTATAAAAACATGTTTATGTCGAATTTCATCGCTATAGCTGCTTTTAGTCAGTTATGAGCGTTAATGTCATTTTCTAGGGGGACCTTATATGGGGGATAGGGTCAATTATCCTTATAAAATTTTACAATGATATTAAGGTTCCTAAAAAATATGTATATGTCGAATTTCATCGCTATGGCTGCTTTTTTAGTCAGTTATGAGCGTTAAAGTCATTTTCTGAGGGGGTCCTTATATGGGGGATAGGGTCAATTATGGACCGATCCTTATAAAATTTTACAATGATACTAAGATTCCTAAAAAATATGTTTATGTCGAATTTCATCGCTATAGCTGCTTCTTTTAGTCAGTTATGAGCGTTAATGTCATTTTCTGAGGGGGGCCTTATATGGGGGCTAGGCGAAATCGTGGACCGATATAGCCCATTTTCAATACCAAACAAACTGCATCAATATAAATAATATATATCGCTAGCTGCTTCCGTTTGGACTCTATCGTGTTTCAACAGACGGACAGACGGACAGACGGACGGACATGGCTAGATCGTCTTAGAATTTAATGAGGATCCAGAATATATATACTTTTGTGGGTCTTAGATGAATATTTCGATGTGTTACAAACGGACTGACAAAAACAATATACCCCCCCATCTTTTGATGGTGGGTATAAAAGTACCAAAAAGTGGGATTAAAATTTACCTAAGTGGAAAATACTATAAAGAATACAATTTTTCCCCTTTTTGCTTAGAAATATACTTTTTCGAGAATTAAGTTTACAAAATCTTCCGTATTTAAATCTATATATCACAGATAAAACTCAAGCGATTCAAATCGGCATTCATTTGTTCCAGCAAAATAGTGCTTTCAGAAAGTACCAAACAATTTACTCGAATTTGGTCCTATATAGGGCTTAGAAATGATATATCAACAGCTTATTTTGTGTGAGTAAATAAACTACTTTTTAAAATTTTATAAAAATTGGCTTAATGAGTTTGAATAAAATTAAATTTCCCGTTTTTTCCCTTTTTGGTACTTTTTTCCACAGTGAAATAACAAAAATTTTATTACAATAAATATTACAGATTTAGTCCGTAATTTAATAGGAATAATTCAATAAAAAAGTTTTCTTAATGTGCTAAAAAAAGTACCATAAATACAGTTTTCTCCCTTTTACACCTAAAAAGGACTGAATTTTAAAAAGTACGAAACAGGTGTCTCATAATTTTGGGAGATGTATCCAAAATATTTATAAAAATGTTATTATGTTAATTAGTTCAAAAGTTATAAGGGGCCGCAAAAGGTACCAAAATCACTTTTGTTACACATTTTTACGAATTTCAAAAAGTACCAGACACCCATCTGCTAATTTAAGAGTAGATATTGTGTAAGATAATTAAGAAAACCTGTTTTACCCGTTTTTCCTTTTTACCCGTAAATGTACAAATTTCCAAAAATCCCTCCTTAGTGGATCTACATAACCAAAAACACATCTACTGTCAAAATTTCATGATTCTAGGTTCAGCCGTTTGAGCTGTGCGATGATGAATCAGTCAGTCAGTAACGCTACTTCTTTTATATATATATATAGATAAGAAAAAGCGTTTTCATAAATATATTTTTATACCCTACACCACTATATACACACCCAAAAAATATTGGTCCTACACCCACCTTAAACTATACCAATCAGCTCAATATCACTTCCTGAGTCTATTAAGCTATGTTCGTCTGTCCGTCCATGCGTCCGTCTGTATGTGTGTCCATGTAAACCTTGCGAGCACTCTATATATATGTATGTATATTAGGGTGGTCTCAAATTGAAGTTGTTGATGTTCCCACCTAAAATGAAAATTTAGTTCATTCTAAGATACCAATTCTCAAAATATTTGTTCTCACGTAAATATTTGTTGAGCAGGATCAAAGAACAAAAAGGTCCTTTTTTAAGGTTTTTCTGATTTTTTCATATTTCTTGCAAATAAACCATATACGAATTTGGTATCATATGAAATGTCTTTAAGAGATGATTTCAATGACATAACACAATTTTGTATACGACTCGTCAATTATTACAAATGTTGTAATTTTCGGAAATTTTTTTGATTGTTAAAATTTTTACATAGAATTATTAAATGTTATTAATTGAAATTATTACATTATAAACCTCATATTATTTCACCGAAACGGTTTTTTCAGTTTTTCGGAATACAATATGTTTTTTATTTAAATAAAAATGTTAAACCCTTGTTAGCTATATTTACCTATCGTACCTAATATGTACATCCGTATACGAACATTTTTACATTTAACTAAAATATTAACACAATTTATTCTAAAAATCTTCGGTAAATTTTTGAATTTTATTAAATTCATCTGTGTTAAAATGTAGAAAATCTGAAAATTTTCCGAAAAATTTGCAAATTTCGATTACTTTTGCTGGCATTGAAAGCGTTTCTCAAGGACATTTCTTATGATACCAACAATTCATATCATTCCTTCGTCAATTGCATAGCAATTATTTCTCCTTTGATTTTGTCAATTATTGTTTTTCTTTCAATGGTCAAAACCAAAAGACACATCAAAGGCATACGTTTTAGAGCTATATTGGTGTCTGAAATCATTTACCTTTAAATCATTATCCTTTAATTGTCCTCAAATAACACCACTGCAGTGATTTTCTTTCATTGCGTCAATTGCATAGCAATTATTTCTCCTTTGATTGTCTCAATTATTGTTTTTCTTTTAATTTCAAAACCAAACGATGGCATACGTATTAAAGTTAAATTGCTGTCTTTAATTAGATCCTTAAATTTTATGTTTCATAGAATTCGATGCTTTTTAATTGTCTTATTTTATTGTCTGAGTTTTAAAGCAATTGTTACTCTTGTCATTGTCTCAGTTTTAAGATAATAATTATTCAATGATCTCAATTGCACACAAATCACGGTGTCTGATTTAACATTGCTCTTTAGTTGGTTAGTATGAAAGAAGGACCCAAAGGATCAGAGTCTTTGATGCGAATCGAAGCAACCTAATGCTTTAATTATAAAGCAATTATTACTTTCTTTATTGTGTCAGTTTAAAAGCAACATTTTTCTTGCACTTTTCAGTTTAAAACCAGTTGTAAACTGTTGCTATTGAACTATTAAACCATTTGATGCTCATGGGCTACAAACTTTTGCTTGTGTTTTCTCGCATCAAGCTTCGCTTTCACTCTAACATGACGCATAGGAAAACACAAAGAAAGGTTTGTAGAGCAAAGCTTGTAAAGCCCACTCAGACATTAGCCTAACTCACAAAACCCCTTTTTAAAAATCAACATTTTTACAAGCAAATTTATATTTAAGTATCAACTATTAATATTTAAACAATCCATTGTATTCTATTTCAAAAATTTTTATCAGACATTTAATTTTAACAGATCATTGTAGCTTAACAACAGCTTAAAGAATAATAAAATAGCAGAAAATCAAAGTTTTGTACATAAATTCTCTGCTTAATAAATACCTTAAGGACCTTCAGCGTAAATGTTAAATATTTTATGGGTTTTTTCTCTGTTTCTTGACATTTATTATCTATTCACAAATACACAGTCTTTAAATAATTAAGCTAAATTGCCTACTAAAGACACAATTTAAAGAAATTCCTGCTGTTGTGGACGAAGTTGCTATCTTGTCACCAAAAGACATATTTCTTGAAATAACATTACTTACTTGTCTCCTGGACAATATTGAAATTTGTTGCCATTGTGTAATTGAATTTTATTTTCTCGTCACAATAAATTGATAGAACAAATAAGAAACCAAAAATTTACATAAAAACACTAACAAATAAGTAAAAAAAAGTGGACAGAGAATGATGACTTTTTACGTGTGCAAGATTTGTTTACAGTGATAAAAAATGTCCCCTCAAAAAAAAAAAAAAACGGAAAAAAATAAAACAACATTTTTAGAAGAGAAATGTTGGCAAACAATCGTAAATAAAATCAAAATGTACTGAGGTTTATAAACTAGGGGTACTTTTATGCGTACGTACACACCACACCGTTATAGGGGGAGGAAAAAAAAGAGAAACATAAAAAATAATAAACTACTTAAAATTTCAAACAACATGAAAAACCATAAAATATAACAGAGTTTTCTTTTATGCTTTATGGCTTGAAAGAGCGACCAGCAGACTGAAGAATGTTAGTAAACTAAAGGACAAAACGATAAGGATGAAAAACGAAGGTTTGGTTGAAAAGAGAAGTTTCATAGACAAGAAATTTTGAATTTCTTAATAACGAAATAGTCTGTTTTATGACAATGGGCCACAAGGCCTCCGAGTGAACTAGGTAACTAACGAACAAAGAAATGTTTGGTTAACTTATTTAGGCAGTCGATGAGAGAGTCGACACATTTGGCTCCATTCATAGGTTCCGTTGTGATACCTTGAAGTGGATAACACTTCGTCCTACCCGAGGTACATTACGTGTCCATATTCAGTGTGGAGTCAAACCAACCTGAGGCAGGAGCTAAAGGTAATATCCTATTCACATAAATCCTGTATAGATCCACTGTGTCGTGCAACGTTGGACTACCCAATGTAGCAGTTCTGATAACCGAGAGGCGGGATAGTGACAATGAAAGTGTTAATCGCTTCCTCCTCATCCATATCCTGACAACTTTTACAGAAGTCGTTGTATGGAAGGTATAGTCTTCTAGCACACGAACCTATTTTGCAATACCCTGTCAGTAAGGGTACTAGTAGTCGTAGCCTAACTCTAAAAAGCACCAACAAACTGTGAGAACTTTTACCATCATAGGCCAGGTCCAACTGGCAGTTGAGCAGGAAGTCAGGGATGCCCATCTTATTTGAGCTGTCCCAAAGAGATCCTGCTGAATTACAAAATTACAGCAGTAAAGTGGAACATCTACAATTGTGTCAGCATCGTTGATATGTAATACATTCGCAATATTATTCTCTGGAATATTAGCATGTCCCGGTAGCCAAAGAAGTTCTAGGTTCGAATGATTCGCCGTCTTGTTAAGAGACGACCGACATTTGCTAACCAGTCTGGATATCGTGTAGACTCCAGTTAGAGATTTGATGGCAGGCTTGCTGTCGTTACTGATACAAATATTCCTATTAAATATCCTATAGTACTTTATCCAGTTTGCCGCTGTTGTTATGTTTACTTTAGTTTGAAAACACTAAACTAATGATAGAGCTATTCTCTGATGGAACTAAACTATACATGGAAATGACACGCCTTCTGTTTCCGCCTACTTTTTATAGATCTTCAGCCGGAATTTATAGTCTACAACGCGGGCAAGATGTTGTGCTGCAATAAGGTCTCAAATTTTGGCATAAAACCTTTAAAAGTTTTTAATAAATCGGAAGATTGCAGGTGACATAAAACAATTTCGATTATAGCGCAGCTCAATCCATAGAAAAGTTGACAATAGTAATACAAAAACTGATATATCAGTAAACTCTTTTTCAATCCCTACATCAATCCCTTTTACGCACAAAACTAAACCGCTGAAGTTTTTATGAAAATGAGTTCACTACACACTTTATTTTGATGTATATTGATCATTTTTGATGAAAAGTGGAAAAAGTGTTTTCGAAGGATATCCTTTTTGTCCTGAAATGGCATCAAATTCTAAAATAGAAATTAGTTTTCTTTAGAAATAACCACTTATTGTAGCTCTGAACTCAAAATTACGCTCTACATCGAGAAAAATTAAATAAATCTTGGGACACCGGTGTCCCGTATACGTGAAAGAGTTAAGGAATAGATGGATAATAAACGCCATATTACTAATAGGAAGAGTATCTTTTACGCATACGGTAGTATTTCAGAGAGAAAATGATGCTTATAGTAAGCATCGATAGAATGTCAAAACATTTGGAAAATTGTACGGTTTTATTCTTGTTGTTAAGGGATTATCTTCTCAAATACAGCAGGTGTACCTCTTTCTGCATTTTAAATCTTCGTTATGGCTGCAAGAGGATTTTTTTTAATTCCCTTTTCTATCCCCGTCGACACTTTGTCGAGTTCAATTAACGGGATAGCAACTATCAGCCGACGAAAAAGGATATTAATATTTCCCTGACCATAGTATCGAACATGATCAAGGAATGGGCTACAGACTATTTTAGATAATACCAACTATAAGATACATTTTCACGACTAGACGTGACCCTGCAGTATGACACTCTCTTTACAACTTCCGCGTTCTAAAAGAGATCAGAGTAAGAAATCGGAATACAAGGACAAATTTGTTTTAACTACTGGAGTAGTAGAGATTACATATGATACTTTTTGCAGAAAAAGACTCAAATGAAGTTTTGTGCCGTTTTAGAAAACGAGCCACAGTGCACATGGTAAACCTATTCAAAGCATTTGGCTAAAGACCTTTATACTTCCTTTATAATTTATAAATTTTATTTAATATGAAACTGTCCATAATTTGATAATAACAAAAAAACTGTCCATAATTTGTGTTGGGTTGACCGCTGTGGTTACCAATATCCGATGTTTGGGCATTCGAAATGCATAGTCTAAAAATAGTACAATAAAATGAAATTATTTAATGCCATAAGACAAAAGAAAGCTAACATAAAGAAGAAACAAGTTAGAGTGCTCTATTCGGCTATGTCGAATCTTAAATACCCTCCACCAGCAAGCTACTTTTTATTGAAACCCATCTAACTATCTAATTTTTAGATAACTTGCCAAAATTTTTGTCGAACTAATTTTGATTAGGTCCAGAAAAATTTAAATTAATACGCCAGTTCGAAAACATTTTAATAGAATGATTTATATATACACAGAACATACTCATGTCGAATTTTATCCGGATATAATAATTTAATAACGAATTAAGTATTATTAAGTGATTTTCAGAAGTTAACCTTATATGGGAGCTAAGACAACTTATGAACCGGTCCGCAAAAAATTCCATATAATCATTTATATACATATATAGAAAATACACATTTATGTCAAATTTTATATCTATGTATAAAATGTGCGTTTAAGTGATTCATATGTGCACAAATCATATTTTATCAAGATATCTTTATTTGATAATGATATATGTGCGTTTAAGGGATTTTTTGAAGTGGTCCTATTACCAAATATGGACCGATCCAGAAAAAATTTGGTGGAATGAGTGATTTATGTAAAGACAAACATATTTGTGACGAATTTCCTCAAGATAACTTTATTTGACAATGAAATATGTGTGTTTAAGTGACTCTCAGAAGTGGACCTTATATGGAAGCTATGACCAATAATGGACCGATCCGAGAAAAAAGTGGTAGAATGATTCATATGTACACAAAACTTATTCAAGTCGATTTTTACCCCTATAGCTTTAGAATTCAATGAAATATATGCGTTTAAGTGATTTTCGAAAGTGGACCTTATATGGGAGCTATGACCAATTATAGGCCTATCCGGAAAAAAATTCGTAGAGTGATTCATGTTTAGGCAAAACATATTTGTGTCGAATTTTGTCAAGATAGCTTTACTTGATATTGAAATATGTGCTTTTAAGTTATTTTCGGAAGTTGGCCTTATATGGGAGCTATGACCAATAAGGGACCGATCAGTATAAAAAATAGTGCAATGATTTGAATGCACACAAAACATATTTCTGTCGAATTTTATCCCGATAGCTTTAGAATTCAATGAAATATATGCGTTTAAGTGATTTTCGGAAGTGGACCTTATATGGGAGCTATGACCAATTATGGCCCTATCCGGAAAAAATTAGTAAAGTTTTTTTGTTTAGGTAAAACATATTTGTTTCGAATTTTATCAATATATCTTTACTTAGCATTGAAATATGTGCTTTTAAGTGATTTTCGGAAGTGGGCCTTATATGGGATCTATGACCAATTATGGACCGATCCGTAAAAAATTTTGTAGAATGATTTATATATATACGAAACAGATTTGTGTCGAATTTTATTCCGATAGCTTTATAATTCAATGAAATATATGCGTTTAAGTGATTTTCGGAAGTCGACCTTATATGGGAGCTATGACCAATTATGGGCCTATCCGGAAAAAATTTCGTAGAGTGATTTATATTTAGACTAAACATATTTGTGTCAAATTTCATCAGAATAGCTTTAGTTGACAATGAAATATGAGCTTTTAAATGATTTTCGGAAGTGGGCCTTATATGGGAGCTATGACCAATAATGGACCGATCCGTAAAAAAATTTGTAGAATGATTTGTATGTATACAAAACACATCCTACTCGAATTTTATCACAATAGCTTTATTCATCAAAGAAATATGTGCGTTTAGGTGATTTTCGGAAGTGGACCTTATATGGGAGCTATGACCAATTGTGGACCGACTGAGGTCTACGTTGACAGTATGATTTCTGTTCATATTATATTTACATGTACAAAATTTTGTGTTGATACCGATATATTTGAGGGAGTTATTAACGATAAACTAATTTCCGGGAATATATACCTTTGTATGGGGGCTATGGGAAAAATTGGATCGATTGTAAAGATTTTGAAAATAATTGATCACTGCTCTAAAAAAATATTGTGTGAGAAAATTCATCGAAATATCTTTAGTAGTTTCTGAGAAAACTTTAAAAGAATTATGAAAAAAACGTAATTTTTTTCGAGGTAGTCTGAAATTTTTACTCATTACTTTTTATGTTGTGAACCGATTTTGCTGATTTTCGATACCGAACTGCTTAGGATAATAATAAATATTTTGGGTGAATTTGGTGGATTTCCTTTGCTTAATTTTAACGTGAGCGTGTTTTACACAGACAGACAGACGGACATAGCTAAATCGACTCAGAATTTGTTAAGGACCCAGAATATATATACTTTGTTGGGTCTCAGATAAATATTTCTTGGTGTTACACACGGAACGACAAACTTATATATACCCTCTATCACCACTGATGGTGCTGGAGGGTATAAAAACAGCAACCAAAGTTTCTAAAACCCAACATGCAGTGAGTCAAGAGTTTTCTACATTAACTCTCAAAGGTTTTTATCAACCTATAATAAGGTACTCAGAGGTTGATTTTGAAATATATCATAATGGGCGATAGCCAGCTTAATAGTCTAACTAAGTAATCTATTGACTACTATATTGTCTAGTCTATTTATATTATTTGAGTTTGCTATTAAATCTATTCTCATTTTAAGAATAAGGGTTTGCTGGGATTTTATAATAAAATTGTGCGTCTATGTGCTTGATTTTATGTGTCTGCACTTTAGACCTTGTCCTTGAAAGTACCCAAACATTAAAATTAAAGTGAAAATGTTACATTCCCATAATCTACTTTTAAAAAGCATACACCTAGATCCTTAGATAGTAAACAGAAGCAGAAACCAAACAAAATCCAAAAATATAAAAAAACAACTACAAAACAACCTCAATAATTTACCTTGATTTCATGTTATCACCCAATTGTGATTCCATAGCAATGCGTTGAGCAAAATGTGTTGTGTTATTTCGTTTGTTAAGATTTGTGGTATTTGTTCAGAATCTGTAACAGCAGCAGCACGCCCACCTCCATCACCATAAATACCATCATGAAGCTGTTGCCTGTGCTGCAAATGATTTTGTTCCAGAACATTAAATTTATTTTTCCCCACCACAGTGGGTGGTGTAACACTTAACATAGGAAATAGTAATCATATATTCGCACACGATACCAATAGATGGGACCAATATCCTTAACCAACGACTGGTTTACAACACATGAAAGTACTGTCAACTTTAAAATGTAAATCAGCTGGTCCTGTTATAACAGCCTTGGTATCTGGTGATATTTCTGCAATGACATGAATAAAAGTTATTGAATATTATTAGCAAAAATTATTAGCCTTCAAAAAATAATTTGATTTCATTAAAAGTTTTCTTAGATGGAAAAGTTCTTTTATGTTAAGAAAATTTAATGTCGTATTAAGAAAAAATAAAACTTAAATATTTATATGGTAATTTCAAGAGCAATTTGGTTATATGTATACATATTATTATTGAAAATTATTTTTCAATAACTAACTATTCTATTGAAGTTTCTACTGACTATCAACATGATTTTGTACTATTCTATATATTATACTTAGCAAATTAGAGGTACTGTGTAATTTTTAAACGCTAATAAGTATTTAATTACACAGCGCAACAAGAAAACATATAACAATATGCGACAAAAAAAGCCCCCTATATCCCAGTTTTGCCCAAAGTTATGGGCACCCAAAAGTCAAATTAGGCGTATACTTAATATTTGTAACATCAATAAATTATTAACACGTATACGTACAGGAGTCGTAAATGAAATAAAATGAAAAAATAAGCTTAAGATTTTTTGATTTTATATGTTCACAATTCACAGGTCTGACGGTGACAGGACGAAAGCATTAGTTAGTTAGTTAGTTAGTTAGTTAGTTAGTTAGTTAGTTAGTTAGTTAGTTAGTTAGTTAGTTAGTTAGTTAGTTAGTTAGTTAGTTAGTTAGTTAGTTAGTTAGTTAGTTAGTTAGTTAGTTAGTTAGTTAGTTAGTTAGTTAGTTAGTTAGTTAGTTAGTTAGTTAGTTAGTTAGTTAGTTAGTTAGTTAGTTAGTTAGTTAGTTAGTTAGTTAGTTAGTTAGTTAGTTAGTTAGTTAGTTAGTTAGTTAGTTAGTTAGTTAGTTAGTTAGTTAGTTAGTTAGTTAGTTAGTTAGTTAGTTAGTTAGTTAGTTAGTTAGTAGTTAGTTAGTTAGTTAGTTAGTTAGTAGTTAGTTAGTTAGTTAGTTAGTTAGTTAGTTAGTTAGTTAGTTAGTTAGTTAGTTAGTTAGTTAGTTAGTTAGTTAGTTAGTTAGTTAGTTAGTTAGTTAGTTAGTTAGTTAGTAGTTAGTTAGTTAGTTAGTTAGTTAGTTAGTTAGTTAGTTAGTTAGTTAGTTAGTTAGTTAGTTAGTTAGTTAGTTAGTTAGTTAGTAGTAGTTAGTTAGTTAGTTAGTTAGTTAGTTAGTTAGTTAGTTAGTTAGTTAGTTAGTTAGTTAGTTAGTTAGTTAGTTAGTTAGTTAGTTAGTTAGTTAGTTAGTTAGTTAGTTAGTTAGTTAGTTAGTTAGTTAGTTAGTTAGTTAGTAGTTAGTTAGTTAGTTAGTTAGTTAGTTAGTTAGTTAGTTAGTTAGTTAGTTAGTTAGTTAGTTAGTTAGTTAGTTAGTTAGTTAGTTAGTTAGTTAGTTAGTTAGTTAGTTAGTTAGTTAGTTAGTTAGTTAGTTAGTTAGTTAGTTAGTTAGTTAGTTAGTTAGTTAGTAGTTAGTTAGTTAGTTAGTTAGTTAGTTAGTTAGTTAGTTAGTTAGTTAGTTAGTTAGTTAGTTAGTTAGTTAGTTAGTTAGTAGTTAGTAGTTAGTTAGTTAGTTAGTTAGTTAGTTAGTTAGTTAGTTAGTTAGTTAGTTAGTTAGTTAGTGATGTGATTTGATGTGATGTGATGTTACACAAAATATTTTCGATTTAGTGTTGACCGTTGGTGAAAAAATATTGCGATATTATTGTTTTACGGTTATATTTAAATGGTTTTAAGAGACTGCAAATGTTGACATCAGCACAGAAATTTTGAGAAATTATATCCTAGAATAAACTAAATTTTCATGCAGTAATGCATAATTAATAATGACTTAAACATATATTTTAACATGTGTTATTACTTTATGTTAAAACTTATCGAAAACTTTAAAAATCCCACACCAGGAAATTAACATCAACTAAAATACATTTTTCCAATATTGAATATTTTATATTTAATTTTAATTTGTTTTTATATTCCTATAACAAACTTTAAAACTTTGTTTGAACTTTAAATTGTATTACTCCCACAAAAAATATGACATCAAAATGAAGAAGATAACGAAATAAAAATATTTTCATTTCTATAAATTGGTGTTGAATATAAAGTAATATATTGTTAATAATTTTATTTAAAATAACTAGCAAAAAAATATTTTTATGAGAAGAGCAAACAAGTTTATTCCTGAAACATTTGTTAAGTAAAAAGCATGTATATAAATATGCAAAGCTATTTGTCCGTTTTTTTTTTTTTTACAAGTTACATACTATGTATAAAATTACATTTTATAAAAATTGTGTGTCCTACTCAGAAATGTTTTAAACCGACTTGTGCGTATCATTTATTCAGATGTAATTTGTACAAAAAGTAATTAAATGCATTTCTACTAAAATTATTACATAGTTTTACTTGTGACCACTTTTTATTAATAGTATTCATGTTTTTGCAGATATACTTGACATTGGTCAAATTTACCATTCGTATAAATTGTGTAGTGTTTATCTTTTAAGAGAGAAAATTACTTACATATGTATGTCGACTTTACTTACAAAGTAATGTATTAAAGCAGAAAGAAAGTCAATTGTGAGTTTGACCTGGGTCTTTTTAAGAATCTACATTTAGCTATTGAAAATGCAATACGGGCAGAAGGAAGCAGCTAGGTGTCTGAAATTGTCTACGTTATGTTTTTGTGTAGTACAGAAAATCAAAAAATTTCTATTAGTAAAGGGACTAATAGAAATTTTTTTTTAATATCTTCACTGAAGCTGTAATCACACAAAAATTTTGCAAAAGTATGTTATAAGTTTCCAAAGTTCATACTGTAAGTTATACCGACACATAATCCTATTACATCCTTTAGAAAATGTCCCCAACATTCATAATTTTATTTAAAATTAATAATTTTAAAAATACATATGTAGTTTATATTGTTTTTGCAGTAAATGCAAAAGTTGAAAAGGTCAATTTATATGTACATATCTTAACACTCATTGTGAAGGTTAAACAACGTAAACAAGTTAGAGTGCTATATTCGGCTGAGCCGAATCTTAAATACCCTCCACCAGCAACTTTTGTATTAATACATTTCTAATTAATAAGTTTTCTCATGTCTTAAATATAAAAATCCCAAGATTTAAACAGCTTAAATCTACTACAATTCCAAGATTTATTGAACATTAGAAACACCACTTTCATTTAAATTTTTATAGCGCCCTAAGATATGCTTTAGCGATATCTCGTATTTGCATGTATGCATGTGTGTGAAAGATTTAAGGATTTTAAAAATACATACATATATATAATTTTGTTCTACACAAATTGATAATGCATATAGTTAAATACGGTTAAAGCGCTTTTAGGGGCAGGACCTAGTATGAGAGATATGACCAAATATAGACCGATCGTGAACAATTTTTGAAATAGCATTAAGTGCTTTTTGCATTACAAAATATTATTTATGAACAAAAATAGTATTTATTTATATCATTATTTGGTAATGAGTTATGTGCCTTTAAGTGTTTTTCTGAAAGGGACCTTGTATGGGAGCTATGATCAATTATGGATCGATAGGAAAACAATTTCACAGTAATATTTCTCTGTATATGAGCAATATTTCTGCCAAACTTTATATGGATATCCTAATTTAGTAATGAGTTATGTGCGTTTAAGTGATTTTCGGGAGGGGACCTTGTATGGGAGCTATGACCAGTTATGGACCGATCGAAAAAAAAAAATTATCTGTAATATTTCTGTGCATATGAGTAATATTTGTACCATATGGGTATCTTAATTAAGTAATGAGTTATGAGCGTTTAAGTGATTTTCGGGAGAGGACCTTGTATGGGAGCTATGACCAATTATGGACCGATCGAAAAAAATTTTCGCAGTAATATTTCTGTGCATATGAGTAATACTTGTGCCAAATTTTATATTGATATCTTAATTTAGTAATGAGTTATGCGCGTTTAAGTGATTTTCGGGAGGGGACCTTGTATGGGAGCTATGACCAATTATGGACCGATCGGAAAAAAATTTCACAGTAATATTTCTGTGCATATGAGTAATACTTGTACCAAACCTTATATGGATATCTTAATTTAGTAATGTGTTATGCGCGTTTAAGTGATTTTCGAGAGGGGACCTTGTATGGGAGCTATGACCAATTATGGACCGATCGGAAAAAAATTTCACAGTAATATTTCTATGCATATGGGCAATACTTATACCAAATGTTATATGGATATCTGAATTTACTAATGAGTTATGCGCGTTTAAGTGATTTTCGGGAGGGGACCTTGTATGGGAGCTATGATTAATTATGGACCGATCGGAAAAAAATTTCACAACAAAATTTCTGTGCATATGAGTAATATTTGTACCAAAGTTTATATGGATATCTTAATTTAGTTATGAGTTAAGCGCGTTTAAGTGATTTTCGGGAGGGGACCTTGTATGGGGGCTATGACCAATTATGGACCGATCGGAAAAAAATTTAACAGTAATATTTCTTTGCATATGGGCAATACTTATACCAAATTTTATTTGGATATCTTAATTTAGTAATGAGTTATGCGCGTTTGAGTGATTTTCGGGAGGGGACCTTGTATGGGAGCTATGACCAATTATGGACCGATCGGAAAAAACTTCCACAGTAATATTTCTATGCATATGGGCAATACTTATACCAAATTTTATTTGGATATCTTAATTTAGTAATGAGTTATGCGCGTTTAAGTGATTTTCGGGAGGGGACCTTGTATGGGAGCTATGATCAATTATGGACCGATCGGAAAAAAATTTCACAACAATATTTCTGTGCATATGACTAATATTTGTACCAAATTTTATATGGATATCTTAATTTAGTTATGAGTTAAGCGAGTTTAAGTGATTTTCGGGAGGGGACCTTGTATGGGAGCTATGACCAATTATGGACCGATCGAAAAAAAATTTCACAGTAATATTTCTATGCATATGGGCAATACTTATACCAAATTTTATTTGGATATCTTAATTTAGTAATGAGTTATGCACGTTTAAGTGATTTTCGGGAGGGGACCTTGTATGGGAGCTATGTCCAATTATGGACCGATCCATAAAATTTTTCCTCTGAAAGAATTCTATTGACATAAGATTTTAATTTGTAAAATTTTGTGAAGATATCGACATTGTGGCAGAAGTTATTAACAAAAAACCCATATTCCGGGAATATGTACTTTTGTATGGGAGGTATATGAAATTGTGGACCGATTCTGGCAATTTTCAGCAGGGATCAAGATCTTGTGCAGAAACGAATATATGGTGATTTTCATGGAATTATCTTGCATAGTTTTCGAGAAAATTACATCAGAATGTGTAAAAAATGGTTATTTTTTTCCGAGGTTGTTTTAAATTTTGATTCATAACTTTTCCCGGTGTGAACCGATTTTGCCCATTTGCAATACCAAACAACTTAGGAAAATGAAGAACATTTTGGGTGAATTTGGTTAAGCTCTATTGCTTCGTTTTATCGTGAGCGTGTTTTACACAGACAGACGGACAGACGGACAGACGGACATAGCTAAATCGACTCAGAATTTGATAAGGACCCAGAATATATATACTTTGTTGGGTCTCAGATGAATATTTCTTGGTGTTACACACGGAATGACAAAGTTATATATACCCTCTATCACCACTGATGGTGGTGGAGGGTATAAAAACATTAAAATTAAATGAAGTATAAATATAGTTATAAATAATAAATTTTTTCTGTAAAATTTTTTATTGAAAATAGATAATAGCAAAAACTTTTCAATAATCTAGCTAGTTTTATGTTTAAGTGTCAATTGAAAAACTTCGCTAGTACCAATTAAAATATTGCTCGAAGTGTTGGCAAATATTGAAATTATATGTTTTATATCCACTATCCAAAAATATTAGGGATATATTGATTTTGTCATTCTGTTGTAACACATCGAAATATTAGTAGTAGATCCACAAAATATTCTGGTTCCTGTTTAAGTTTTAAGATGATCTAGTCCGTCCGTCTGTCTGTTGAAATCACCATAGGGTACGAAAAGAAAGAGGTAGAGGGCTGAAAGTCTCCAAAAATATTATCTTTGAGTAAATCAAATTCAACATAAACAAGTTAGAGTGCACCAGCAACTTTTGTATTAATACATTTCTAATTAATAAAATATTTGTAGAAATAAGTTTTCTCATGTCTTAAATAGGAAAAACCCAAGATTTAAACATCTTAAATCTACTACAATTCCAAGATTTATTGAACATTAGAAACGCCACTTCCATTTAAATTTTTATAGCGCCCTAAGATATGCTTTAGCGATATCTAGTATTTGCATGTGTGTGAAAGATTTAAGGATTTTCAAAATACATTCATATATATAATTTTGTTCTACACAAATTTATAATGCAAATAGTTAAATACGGTTAAAGCGCTTTTAGGGGCAGGACCTAGTATGAGAAATATGACCAAATATAGACCGATCGTGAAAAATTTTTGAAATAACATTAAGTGCTTTTTGCATTACAAAATAGTATTTATGAACAAAAATAGTATTTATTTATATCATCATTTGGTAATGAGTTATGTGCCTTTAAGTGTTTTTCTGAAAGGGACCTTGTATGGGAGCTATGATCAATTATGGATCGATAGGAAAACAATTTCACAGTAATATTTCTCTGTATATGAGCAATATTTCTGCCAAACTTTATATGGATATCTTAATTTAGTAATGAGTTATGCGCGTTTAAGTGATTTTCGGGAGGGGACCTTGTATGGAAGCTATGACCAATTATGGACCGATCGGAAAAAAATTTCACGGTAATATTTCTATGCATGTGGGCAATACTTGTACCAAATTTTATATGGATATCCTAATTTAGTTATGAGTTATGCGCGTTTAAGTGATTTTCGGGAGGGGACCTTGTATGGGAGCTATGACCAATTATGGACCGATCGGAAAAAAATTTCACGGTAATATTTCTATGCATGTGGGCAATACTTGTACCAAATTTTATATGGATATCTTTATTTTGTAATGAGTTATGCGCGTTTAAGTGTTTTTCGGGAGGGGACCTTGTATGGGAGCTATGACCAATTATGGACCGATCGGAAAAAAATTTCACGGTAATATTTCTATGCATGTGGGCAATACTTGTAGCAAATTTTATATAGATATCTTAATTTAGTAATGAGTTATGCGCGTTTAAGTGATTTTCGGGAGGGGACCTTGTATGGGAGCTATGTCCAATTATGGACCGATCCATACAATTTTTCATCTGGAAGAATTCTATTGACATAAGATTTTAATTTGTAAAATTTTTTGAAGATATCGACATTGTGGCGGAAGTTATTAACAAAAAACCCATTTTCCGGAAATTTGTACTTTTGTATGGGAGGTATATGAAATTGTGGACCGATTCTGGCAATTTTCAGCAGGGATCAAGATCTTGTGCAGAAACAAATATATGGTGATTTCCATGAAATTATCTTGCATAGTTTTCGAGAAAATTATATCATAATGTGTAAAAAATGCTTATTTTTTTCCGAGGTTGTTTTAAATTTTGATTCATAACTCTTCCCGTTGTGAACCGATTTTGCTCATTTTCAATACTAAACTGCTTAGGACAACAGTGAATATTTTCGATGAATTTGGTTTACTTCCTTTGCTTCGTTTTAACGTGAGCGTGTTTTAGGCAGACAGATAGACAGACGGACAGACGGACATAGCTAAATCGACTCAGAATTTGATAAGGACCCAGAATATATATACTTTGTTGGGTTTCAGATGAGTATTTCTTGGTGTTACACACGGAATGACAAAGTTATATATACCCTCTATCACCACTGATGGTGGTGGAGGGTATAAAAATACATATGTAGTTTATATTGTTTTTGCAGTAAATGCAAAAGTTGAAGAGGTCAATTTATATGTACATATCTTAACACTCATGGTGAAGGTTAAACAACGTAAAAAACATTAAAATTAAATGAAGTATAAATATAGTTATAAAAAATAAACAGTTTTTTTCTGTATATAATTTTTTTATTGAAAATGGATAATAGCAAAAACTTTTCAATAATGTAGTTAGTTTTATGTTTAAGTGTCAATTGAAAAACTTCGCTAGTACCAATTAAAATTTTGCTCGAAGTGTTGGCAAATATTAAAAATTATATGTTTTATATCTACTATCCAAAAATATTAGGGATGTATTGATTTCGTCATTCTGTTGTAACACATCGAAATATTAGTCGTAGATCCACAAAATATTCTGGTTCCTGTTTAAGTTTTAAGATGATCTAGTCCGTCCGTCTGTTGAAATCACCATAGGGTACGAAAAGAAAGAGGTAGAGGGCTGAAATTCTCCAAAAATATTATCTTTGAGTAAATAAAATTCAACATAAATAAATCTTATAACAACGTAAATGTAGTATATGTACAAATAATTGTACTTAAAATTATACTTAATGTCCTTAAACCATATGGGTAATTTATTACAATTTTGTATATTTTTTCATTTTTTTACAGTGTTCATATAAATACGTGAGTATTCTTACTTTTATAGACACTTAAGGAAATATTAAGCATACATGAATGTGAAAGTATATATTTCACCACTTGATGCAATTAAAAACTCTCTTGTAATAAATAATTTGTGTTTTGAGTTTATTTCTCATTTATGTACACAGAAAAAATTATCAGTAGTTTATTTTCAATTAACATGTTTTTCTCTTTCTTTAATTTTAATTTAAGCAATTTTTTATTTGTCTTAATTATCTCGTTGTTTAAAACCTAACTTTACAAATTTGATTAAATTTTAATTGATTCAATTAGTTTTTTAATTGATTGAAAAAAAGTTTCTGGCCAACTTTTCTGTTTTAGTTTTTTTTTTTAAATATTTTATTTTGATTTCTTGTGCTAACAATGTTTATAATTCTTAAATAGTCAATACGATTTTAGGCATATAATATTCAAATTTCCTGACAATTTATGAAACACTTTATATATTCAAATTTGATAATAAAGTGATATTTTTTGTAAATGCTCAACGCATTGTTAAAGGTCAAGCATTCCTTGAACATTGTGAGTAATCAATTAATAATTTGATTGTTTTAATCATCAACTTAATTGGTTTTTAATACATATTCTACCAAACAAACTAATTCATTTGATTAATAAATTAATAAAAATTAGATTTTATTTTTATTAAATATTTAATGTATACAATTAATGACTTAATCAATTTAAAATTTTGTCTCAATTATTGATATTAATTGTTCTAATTAATTCGTTATTTGGAAAAAAAAGTATTTTTTTATTTTTTTTACAAATTTGATAATTGATGTCATCATTTTGGTGATAGGTGCAAAACTTGCTTGATACAATTATTTTGATAATTGAAACATATTTTTAGTTTTTTCTGTGTATGTTGTTGGAAATATGAATAAATCTTCATATAAATTAACATTTAAATGCAAAATATTATTTTTATATCCATTGCAATGCATTGGCAGAGCTGGAAAATTTTACCTTTTAAGCGTTATCTTTTACAAATGAATTACTACTTGATTTCCGCTATCTTTGAGTTATTTTCTTATGAAGCAGAGACTTTTAAAGTAGCTTTTTCCAAAAAGTAATATAATCAGAAAATCATAACCTATGTAATTACATTATATGTAAATTAAATTTCACTTTTCATTACAGGCATTACAACATTTCATTAAATTCTTTATCTATATACATATATAAAATTCTAACGTTACTGACTGACTGATTCACTGACTGATTCATCATCGCACAGCCTAAACGGTTGAAGATAAAGAGCTGAAATTTGGACAGGAGGTTGGTCTCTCACCAAATAGATCCACTAAGACGGGACTTTCGGAAATTCGAATGTTTAGGGGTAAAAACGGGTAAATTCGGTAAACTTATATCTCCTAAACTAGAAAAAGATACAAAAACAATTAAAAGCTTATCGTCGTTCATTTAAAAAATAAGTGGACAAGTATCTGGTATTTTTTTGAAATTCGGCCCCTTTAGGAAATAAATGGGTAAAAACTGTATTTTGTTACTTTTTTTTGCACCCCATGTATCTTTTAAACCAGTGAATATTCAAACAATATCATTGACTCCTTCAAAACTTGACAAAAAAGATAAATTGATTTGAACATGTGAATGAATACTTAATGATTGGCTCCCACTACGATATTGCAACTTTTTGTAATAAAATGTTTATTATTTCAATAGGGAGAAAAAAGTACCAAAATGGCGAAAAACGAGAAAATTGATTTTATTCAAACTCACTGACCCAATTTTAATAAAATTGGGGAAATTGATAGATTTAGTAACACTAAATATACCAATGGAGTGTTATTCGAACTCCGACTATTTTTAACTGGTACTTTTTGTGTTTTTTAAATATGATCCTAGGAAAATGATATTAAGCATGTGGAGTCCGGAACCAATAAAAGGGGACTTTTTGGTACTTTTACATTATTTAAAGGTTAATTTTTGAATTCTCTATAAAATTAAACCTAGAAACGTGGAAATAAACATGTAGTGCTTCTACTTTTTTGTTCTTTAAAAGGTACTTTTTGAATTTTCTATAATATTGTAACTAGAAACATGAAATTAAGCATGTAGAGCCCCAAGTAAGTGAGAATGTATAAAAGGGAACTTTTTGATACTCTTTCGTTGTTCAAAAGATACTTTTTGAATTTCCTGTAAAATTGAACCTAGAAACATCAAATTAAGCATGTAGAGTACGAAGTATATGAGATTCCATAAAAGCGGACTTTTTGGTACTCTTTCGTTCTTTAACTGGTACTTTTTAAGTTTTCTATAATATTGAACATAGAAACATGAAATTAAGCATGTAGAGCCCGGAGTAAATGAGAACCAATAAAAGGGGACTTTTTGGTACTTTTTCGTTCTTCAATAGGTACTTTTTGAATTTTCTATAATATTAAACTTAGAAACATTGAAACTATTGAACTTAGAAACACAAAAATAATTAAAAGATGTATTTTGGTATGTTTTCGTACTTCAACTGATACTTTTTATACCCACCATCAAAAATGATGGGGGGTATATTGATTTTGTCATTCCGTTTGTAACACATAGAAATATTGGTCATAGATCCACAAAAGTATATATATTCTGGGTCCTCATTAAATTCTAAGACGATCTAGCCATGTCTGTCCGTCTGTCCGTCTGTCCGTCCGTCCGTCTGTCTGTCTGTCTGTCTGTTGAAAGCACGATAGAGTCCGAATGGAAAGAGCTAGAGGGTTGAAATTTCACATAAATATTTCTTATAGGTAAGGTTTGTTTGGTATTGAAAATGGGAAATATCGGTCCATGTTTTCGGATAGCCCCCATACAAGTGGCCCCTCGAAAAGCAGCTTTAACAGCCATAACTTTTTTAAAAATACGAATATAGCGATGAAATTCGATATAAGTAAGTTTCTTATAATCCAAAATCAATATGCGAAATTTTATGAGGATCGGTCCATAATTGACCCTACTCCCCATATAAGGTCCCCTTTAGAAAATGACTTTAACGCTCATTACTGGCTTAAAAATACTAGTATATAGATGAAATTCGACATAAGTAAGTTTCATACGAGTCAAAATCTATCTAAAAAATTTTATGAGGATCGGTCCATGATTGACCCTACCCCGCATATAAGGTCCCCTTCAGAAAATGACTGCAACGCTAATTAATGGTTTAAAAATACGAGTGTAGCGATGAAATTCGACACAAATAAATTTAATACCAACCAAATTCTATCTACCAAATTTTATGAGGATCGACCCATAATTGACCCTACCCCTCTATACATGGTCCCCTTCAGAAAATTACTTTAACGCTTATAACTGGCCTAAATATACGAGTATATAGATGAAATTCGACATAAGTAAGTTTCATTCGAGTCAAACGAGGTTTGATGGTGGGTATATAAGATTCGGCATAGCAGAATATAACACTCTTACTTGTTAATATTTGTAAAATATTGAATATATAAACATTGAACGAAAATCTATAAAAAAACGCTTTCTGGTACTTTTTGTTCTTTTAGTCATATTTTTTGAATTTTCTATAACATTGAAAATAAAAACCTTAAATTGAACACACAGCTTCCTTAATGTATAAAGATCTGTATATATTAAGGAAGGTTAAAAATATAACATGATCCATCCTTATTTAACTAAAATCTATAAAAAGGGTAGCGAAGTACACTGGGTATAGCTAGTATACATATATATATATTAGTTAACGTGTTTTTTTAACATTCACTGCTGTGCATACAAGTCAGTTTTAATGACACGTATTGTGATGGCTTGTAAAGTTGTTAAGCTATATATAGAAAACAATTTTCAATAAAATCTTTAACAATTTTTTATTTTATTTTTCCTGAAAAAAGTCGACACTTAAACCTTGTAATTATATTATATTATTGGAATCCTTACAATTTCTTTTATTATTATGTTTAATTAACTTTGTTCAGTGTGGTAATATTGTGTCCTTTTTTTCTGTTTGGTAGATTTTTTTTTTTTTTTGTTTTTCTTAATTGTAAAATACGTTTTTATTTTGCTGCATAATATTAAATTTCTTCAGCATTTGCATGAACAAAATGTAGGTTTTCCAGGTAAAGCAAAAATTTTGAGAATTTCTTGTAGATTGAAAAGCCATTATAAATTTGTTTATTTGTCATTGTTTTTGATAAGTACAACGATATATGTATGTACATATGTGTATTATGGGGGTTTAAAAGACTATTAAATCATGTCCCTACATTTTATACCGGAAAGTGATCCGCTAAAAACAATTTCGATATAAGTAGTTGGGAAGTTTTGACGCACCTTGTAGAGCAGAGCTCGCCCCATCCGACTATTATTTGTTTCGAACGATGCGTATTTTTTAGAATACGCTTCATTTTGCAACAGAGCATAGCCAATTGTCTTAATTTGTTCTTGGCACAACAGATAAGCAGTTATTTTGCAGCGGAATACATACATATTTTGCCAAAGATGGAAAAGGGAATGCTAAAAGTGTCAATATGTTGAAGAAGTGTATATATTACATTAGACATAAGTTTTTTCTATAAATTTCCTCGAAACCCTATTATTACGGTTGCAATGTTGCATACAGTAATTGTAATAGAGAAATTCAACATTGCTAGAAATAATCATTAAATAATGTTCAATTTAAAAATGGCTGTGTACGAAAAGGACGAAAACGAGGGAAAACTGGACGTGTAAATAAGAATGTGTGCTTGTTTCTGTGTATATTTATGCAATAAAATTTCAACAGACAAAATGCACTAGAATACCTGCAGTTCGAGGTATATGATTCAAACTATTGACTATATCAGAATAGCCTTTGATTATCTGTGGTCCTAGGAGGATGTCAATTAACTTTTCACAGGTTTTTAATTAATTAGAGTAAACACCAACACACTTAACCATAAAGGAAAATCGCCGATAAATTAAAGATTAAGGTATTACAGCTCCACAACGTCTCAACCGATTTCACTAAAATTTCAGCCGTCACTCCTTCTGTCATTCCGACATCTCCACAGGATCTCTCTCGTTCATCAGAAACAAGTATCCAAATGGTACATCTCACTCCATCACATACCCAATCTTTGCATTATCAGCTCAATTCCAACATTTTATTAAAGCACCGCCTTTGTACAGTAACAGAAACTTATCCCGAAAATTTATATTTCACCATGTATCAATCTTTTAACCAAGCACTCCCTTCCCGCGAATTTGGGTTTAAACCACAGCCACTACGTGGATCCTGAAGGAAACTCAAACAACTGACCAGCCAGGACAAGTCCTGTGGGCAACTGGCCACCCGTAGTACCAGATTATGTGGTGCACTGTTTAGACTTTGTGTCGAATCATCCAAGGACTAGTCAGGGAGTGAAAAGTCATCACCTGTTTATAGTCCCGGCACACTAGAGGTACTGTTAGCACCTCTTTACCCCGGGATTGCAATACACCAAGATGAGTGTATTTCATCAAGGAAACATGTCCCGGGGGAAACAATAAAGTGACAATTGAATTACTCCCTGCATTTCAAAGGACTCTATCTAATAAGGATACGTAGAGTCTTTATAAAAATGCTGTCATCACCTCTTTACACCGGGATTGCAATACACCAAGATAAGTGTCTTTTATCAAGGAAACATGCCCCGGGGGAACACTAATATGACACGGTGGTCTTTTTCATCCACTGGGTGAGCAAAAATATACGACTCACCACCGCCTCTTTTTGTTTGTTACACGCAGGTTGCAATTTACATATATGGATGCCGATCCATTATACGCGCACTTTGCTCAAGTACTCGAGCTATCTAATCTCTTGCCATAGTAGTCCCGATGAGGAAGAACAGGTGTCATGAGCAAGCTCAATCTAACCCCGACAAAGGTAAAACCTTATTCGTCGCTCGACCACACAACTGAGATGGCTCTGTTGATTCGGCAACAGCACCTAGGGATCGTAATTGGTAGTCCGAAACGCGGATAATTCTAATAGACAAGACTTATTTCCAGACCCACTGTGATAAGTTGAGCATGTCTTAGAGTAAACTCTAACATACTCAACCATGAAATGAAAATTGCCGATAAATTAAAGTAAAGTCAGTGACGGTTTATACCACAACTTCTCCTTCATTCTGCCAAAACATAAATCACTCCATCAGTCAAATCTATCAAATACACATCAAAAAGCACCGCATGCCGTATATCCAATTTTTGCATTATCAGCTCATCAGCTCATCGCTCCTAAAGTCATGCTTTGGGAGCGATAACAGAAATGTATTTTGAAAATTATATTTCACCGTCTTTTAATCAAGCACCCCCTTCCTGCGATTTAGGTTTCAACCACAGCCACTACGTGGATCTCGGAGGAACCTCAACCAACTGACCAGCCAGGACAAGTCCTGTGGGCAACTGGCCACCCGTAGTACTAGATTATGTGGTGCTCTGGTTAGACCTCTTTCCAATTCATGCAAGGACTAGGCCAGGCAGTGAATTGTAAACACCACTTTATAGTCCCGGCAGACTAGAGGTACTGGTAGAACCTCTTTACCCATGATTGGACATTATATCATGCAAACATGTCCCGGGGGCAACACTAAAGTGACAATTGAATTACTCCCTGCATTTCAAAGGACTCTATCTAAAAAGGATACGTCGAGTCTTTTAAAAACTGCTGAAATGTGAGCTGTTGCTACCACGCACAATTGCAATTTTTATTTAACCGCTCGAGATATATTCTCTTATTTTACATAATTTGACAAAGCCAATATGTGTATAGGCTTCCTTCGCACTTACATGAATTAAACTCGCTGTTTACAATAATTGTTGTCTGCAAAAATTCAATTTATTGACAACATTAATGAATTGGCTAAAGTCTGCTTTAAATGTTTAACAAAGAAATAAAATGTTAAAAGATTTTAATGAACAAATGAAATAAGAATTGTATAGGTTTTAATTTGTAATGCATTAAAAAAAGTACATTTTTTCTCATGTTGTTTTAATTGTAATACTATGCAATAATTACTTGGCGAAAAATCAGCAATATTACAGGTTGTGTAAGGAATTTTTAATGAAATTCTTTAAAATAACTTTGTCATATTTCACAGACATTGGCAAAATATTTAAAACCGCATATTTCATACAGATTTCAAAAAAACTGTTAATGTTTATACACTCAATTTTATGATACACATATTTTGTAATTTCTAATGTAACTCATATAAATATAGATCAAAGACCTACAAAAGTATACAAACGTATATTAATGGTCCTTATTAATCATGTCCGTCCATCAGTCTATATGTCTGTCAGTTAGTTTATTGTCAAAAACAGAATAAATTTGATAAATTATAGGTAAAATATACTTCTAAGTGATTGAATAGATCCATAAAGATCTAAGTCCAAGAATGGGTCCGCTTTTCATAATTAATTTTAAATTTATGCAACCGAATATAATATTCTAACTTGTTTAGATTCCAAAATTAATTTTTTCTAAAAATAAAAACACCCATTTTAAACATTACATTCAACTAGATTGTTGCTTAATGTGTCTTCTTAAATTTGTTCTGGTACTTTGAAATGTTAATCCAATAATGTTACCCAGTGCTTATCAACTTCAATTCAATATCAAATACGAGTAACGACATCTTATTAATGAGTAATTTTGAAAGGATCATTCTATTTATATCAATCTCTTTATCTTCAAGAAATCATCTTCTATATATATATAACAAGTAGGAAAGTATAGTCGGGCATGGCCGACCATATAATACCCTACACCATGAGTATATTTTAAAAATGTTTATTTTTCACAAAGAAACTTTTATGTCGAATTTTACGTTAATTCCAAAGTATTTAAGCAATTTATTGATAAAAAACAAATTTTCTAAATGAGGCTTTATATAGGAGTATAGGTCAAACATGAGCCGATCCTCATTAAATTTGGGAAAAGGATATATTTTTAAATAATAGTTAATTATGTTGAGTTTCATTGCGATACAAATGGTTACAAGTTAATTTTAGACATTTAAGACATTTTTTGAAGGGGGGTTTGTATGGGGGCTAGGGTCAAATAAGGGTTGATCATTACGAAAATCTGCAGTGTCATTTATAATTATATGAAACTTATTTGTGCCAATTTTTAGAGAGATAATAGTATATTTGACGTAATTATGGCATAAAAAGCCCAAATCGGGAGGTATGGTTGTATGGGGGCTAGGTGAAATAATGGACCGATTTCAACTATTTTCAATAGGCTTCGTCCTTGTGCCAAAAAACATACTTGGTCCAAATTTCATAAAATTATCTAGAAAATTGCGGCCTGTACCTTGCGTACAAATTTTACATGGACAGCCAGCCAGCCAGCCGGACAGACGGACGGACGGACATGTCTTAATCGACTCAAAATGTGATTCTGAGTCGATCGGTATACTTAAAGGTGGGTGTAGGACCAATATTTTTGTGTGTTACAAACATCAGCACAAACGTATAATACCCTCCCCACTATAGTGGTGTAGGGTATAAAAATGTATGTGTGTTTGTTTGTATGTTTGAACGTTATAGACTACTAAACGGCTGAATCGATTTTGGGCTACTTTTTATTTTGAAATTCCAAGTGGGCAGGGAGCCACGCCCATATTAAGAAAATATTAAATCCGTATATTTGAGATAATATAACAGTTAGAGTCCTCAAATTTTGTCGGAGCCACTTTAGTGTCAATATGATTATTTAGGATAAAAAGTAGGCAGACTAGCATTAAGGGGCACCTCCCATATAAATTAGATACTAAAATTCGTTTATCTTGGAAACTATTACAGTTAGAATCTTAAAATTTTACACGAATAACATTAACATCCATTTAAACATTTTGGGTAATATATTAGCGGACGACTCAAGAGGGGAGCGGCTCCTCCTAACTAAATTTTTCAAATTTTGCACGAATATTCATCTCCACATTTTGGAGGAAATGTTGTGGGGCTTGAAGCCCCCATATGAATTAAATAGAAAAATTCGTATATCTGAGAAAATATTAGAGCTAGAATCTTCAAATTTTACTTGAAGAATTTTGACATTCATCTGAACATTTAGATTATAACGGGCGGACTTTCAATGGGAACTTTGCACCTCCCATTTGACTTAAATATAAAATTTCGTTTATCTGGGAAACTAATAGAAACTGATTCTTAAAATTAACTGATAAAAAATTAATATTCATCCGAACATTTTGGGGACAAAGTGCAGGCTTTCATCTGGGAAGCTCCCCTTGAGAAACTATTAGAGCTAGAATCTTCAAATTTTACATGAAGAACTTTGACATTTATGGGAACATTTAGAGAATAACGGGCGGACTTTCAATAGGTGGCTTGGCACCACATATATGAAGTAATTACAAGATTTCGTGTATCTTGGAAACTCTTATATTTTTAAAATTTTTCATAGATAGATAGAAATTGGCGATGGATAAAAACAGGCGAACTTGCAATAATTTGCTTGACATCTCTCATATGTAACATATTGTAAATCTGGAAAACTATTGTAGTTAGAATCTTCAAAATCGTTAAGTGGATTTTTTATTTGTACATATTGCTTTTAGGGTAGCAAAGCACACTGGGTATAGCTAGTTGTCTATATATTCTTATATATGATATTTCTATTTTCCATCTGTCTCATGTGTTCAGTGTATAAAGTTACTACGAAACTACGGTTTCAACAGAACACGACTGTTATTGACTATCAGTTAATATTGCACAAATTTACATGCATTCACAGATGCACATGAAATACTTAGACAGGCATGCATATGTACGTGTATGCAATTGTAATATGATTGCATAATGTGTATTTATAAAATAATACATCCCTGCAATTCGGGGTGATAGCCCGAACTGATGAATTTTGACATTTTTGAAATGTTTCTAAAGCATTTATACCAATTATTTTAGAAGACGAAATGTACATATAAGTATTTAGACAAATACCATCTAAAGGGGATACTTTAACTCCTTATAACATTGTTGGGATATGAATGTTCATGATTTTAGCACCAATACTTATCTATGTATTTGTTGAATTATCAAAATTTTTTGTGAATTGTAAGCACTAAGTTTTGGAGTAAAAGTACTATATTGTTCCTACTAAACTATAGTATATATAGTAGGTATACAAAAGTTCAATTGCATTATATTCGTATACGACATTAATGTTCTTAACTATAATTTGAAAATATTTCAAGCCTGGCTTTCTTTTTCATTCATATTTATAAATTATTTTGCCATTTTATACTCCACCATCAAGAAAAATGTGTACCCCCATCTTGTTTGATGGCGCGGAATAAAACTCCTTCTTAGAATTTCATGGTTACAGTCCATATTTGACCTTAGCTTCCCAAATTTCTAAGGAGACTATTGATTTTTTTGTAGATTCTACACCTGACCATCCATATATCTTGTGTAGAGTATTATATGGTCGGCCTCGCCCGACTATATCTTCTTAATTGTATAAAATTTCTAGTATCCAACTCATTCAAAAACTATAAAAACTTTTATTTCGTCTTTACATAATCACGAGGAGGACTTTGCGGGAGAGAGGTTTTGAATTGCATCAAAGTTATGTGTGCAGAATTTTATCGCTGTACTCGTATTTTTAAGTTAGTAATGAGTGTTAAAGTAATTTTCTGAAGGGTACTTTATATGGGAGGTAGGATCAATTATGGATCGATCCTCAAAAAATTTGGCAGGGAAATTTCTCATATGGAACTTATTTATATCGAATTTCATCGCTATACTCGCACTTCTGAAAGAGTTATGCCCGTTAAAGCTGTTTTTCGAGTGTCCACTTGTATGAGGGCTACCCGAAAATGTGAACCTTACCTATAGAGAATATTTGTGGAAAATTTCAAACCTCTATCTCATTCCGTTCGGACTCTATCGTGTTTTCAACAGACAGACAGACAGACGGACGGACGGACGGACATGGCTAGATCGTCTTAGACCAATATTTCGATGTGTTACAAACTTAATGGCAAAATCAATATACCCCCCTTTTTTTTGTATGGTGGGTACAAAAGTAATCAAACACAAATACACCTTTTGACTACAAATATTATTTTATGTGATTTGCGAAACTCAAGAAGGTAATCTAATATCACTGTGCTTGTCTAAATGTAAAAGTATTTTCCTTGTGAACGACTCAATGAGGCAACATCCTTTTTTTTAAACATTCATACATGTGTTCTTGACAATATTTTTGTCAATTTATTCTACACTACTTGTCTACAAGTGGTAAACTAATTTCGTTTTTTAATAAGTCTACACCTACATGTACCTACACCACATAGAGACACATATAAATTTAGTATTCATACCTTAACTTAAACTAGTACTTTTATAAGTTCAGCTATATGGTGTTTTCAGTTTTAATTCATTGGTCTATAGTATTGACTATAGTCTAGTCTCTAGTCTAGATTGTCTGATCCATAGTCTAAAATATAGTCCAGCCTATAGTCTGATCAGACTACTATACTATAAACTGTAGTCTAGACTGTAGTCTAGTATATAAGAATATAGAATACATTTTGCGTCGTGGTTCCAATCAAAATGTTCTGTAGTAATTCAAATAAAACTTGTGTGGATGTTCTTGGAATTTATAGGTGGGTATCGAACCTCAACTGTGCCAACCATGTGTATCAAACGTGTATGGAAAAAGTTAGTATATGTATATTTGTGTGTTTTTATTTTTCAAAGAAATCTAGTTTTTATTTTATGTTAATGATATTTGAAATTTAGGCAAAAAAATATTACACAAAAAAAAGTCTAGTAACTGTTTATGTACAAGTACAATCAGGATGTGTTTGTTGTATTCAATATTGCACTTGACTTATATTTCATACACAAACACCATGTGTAAGTATGTTTAAATGATATACTTACATACATACTTTCATTCTGTTGGTATAGTTACATGTAGTAATATCAGGTACTTTCTTTTTTATTAATTTTAAAGTTTATTGTTTAGAAATAATATGGCAAAATGAAAAAGTGTTCTAAAACAAAGCTACACAGAAAAGAAAATAGATGTACATATTATTACATTTGCCAAAGACGTATGAGCAACTTGTAATTGCAAATTGAAATTCATATATCACTCATACGTTAGGGTGAACTCTTATAAAGAATACAACATACAAAGGAACATGTTTAAAACATAAAGAATTGTGGGAAGGCAAGGTAATGAAGAGAAAGAAAGAAAATGCTAAAATAAAATACAAAATATGTTGAAAGTTTAAATTGATGTATTTTATAGCCTACGTGTAGATGTCTGTCTTTCTGACTTCGACGACAAATGCAAAGAAATATATGCAAGTATGATGGCATCATTTTTCAATAACAATTAAGGAAAATGAGTAATTAGGCAGAACGATTTATTAAATCTTTGTAAAAATGTTCGATACCATAAGTAACTCGAGAGATCAACTCCAAAGGCTCCTTATCGTGCCAAAGCAAAAAATATTGCAAATGTTGTATATGTTTGTACAATGTACATGTAGCTCAAATAAATGTACCAAAGAGACGTGTTTTCTCACAACCAACACTTTTGTTAATTTAACTAATATTCCAAAATTTAATGTTTGCGTATGTGATTAATTTGAAGTGGTAGATAAAGTTTTACCATTTTATGTTCAACTTTTTTGGCTTTTTTGCAACTTATTAAAGCTATAGTATCACTTTTGAAAATGATGTCAATTGCAATTAAACAGAGATGAGTTTTGATTTATGAATTAGAAAGTATTTTTATAACACATTATTAGTAAGACCTTATTACACTACTTCTATATAATCCAAACGATATGTAGTAGTCATTGAAAAGTATGTTGTTATTTAAGTAATTACAATTGAAAGCCATTACCCTGTTTTTGCTGGGTAGAAAATGTTGATCAGATTCTAATAACTTTTTACAATAAAACTTTTTTTAGGAAAGTTTCTCAGATTCTAAGAACTTTTATATAGAAAAAGCTGCACAGATTCTGATAACTTTTCTATAGGAATTATTGATTAGATTATGTGAACTTTTCTATATCAATAGTTTCTCAGATTCTGATAAATTTTCTATAGAAAAAGTTTCCCACATTCTAAAAACGTTTCTGTGAAAAAGTTGCTCAACTTATTCAATTTTGTCTGTGGAAAAATGTTTATTAGTTTCTGATATCTTTTCTATAGGAATATTTTCTCAGATTCTAAAAACTTTTTAATAGAAAAAGTTTCTCAAATTATGAAAAAGTTCTCAGTTTCTGATTCTGATAAATTTTCTATAGTTGCTCAAATTCAGACAACTTTTCTATGGAAAAGTTGCTCAGATTCTGATAACTTTTGTGTAGAAAAAGTTGCTCAGAAAAGTTGTCAAATAAACACTTCTCAATTCCTTCTGTTATCATTAACAAGAATTTGTGACTTGAACTATTAATACTCCGATAAAATTCTTCACAATTTCACTTATTTACTGTTGGCATGTTATGAGCTAAAAGTCTCAAATCGGTAGGTATGGGGGCTAGGACAAAAACTGTTTCGATTCTTATAATATTTAACGTCGCGATTTATGTTTATATACAATTTATTTGTGCCAAATTTCACCGTGATAATAGTGTTTATAAGTGAATTGTGGACATTAAAGTCATTTTCTGAAGGGGATTTTGTATGGGGACTAGGGTCAAATAAGGCACGATGGTTATGAAAATCAACAGTGTTATTTATAAATATATCAAACTTAGATAGTAGTATATTTGACGAAGTTATTAGCTAAAAGGCCCCAATCGGAAGATTCCGGTTATATGCCGATTCTTATAAAATTTATTGTCGGGATTTATGTTTATATAAAACTTATTTGTGCCAAATTTTATCGTGATACTAGTGTTTATAAGTTAGTTGTGGACATTCAAGTCATTTTCTGAAGGGGACTTCGTATGGGAAATAGGGTCAAATAATGGCCGATCTTTACAAAAATCGCTAGTATTATTAAGACATAAAAAAATAAGTTTTGTCAATTTTTGTAGAGATAATGGATCATTTAACATAATTAAGAGGTCAAAAGCTCTATTCGGGGGGTCCGGTTGTATGGGGGCTAGGCGAAATAATGAACCGATTTCAACCATTTTCAATAGCTTTCGTCTTTTGACCAAAATAAGAGCACTTTCCAAATTTAATCAAATTATCTCCTGTAGAGTACGCACAAGGTTTACATGGACACACAGACAGACAGACGGACGGCGGATGGACAGACGGAAGTCTGTCAGGAAGTGATTCTGAGCCGATTGGTATACTTTAAGGTGTGTATAGGACCAATATTTTTGGGTGTTACAAACATAAGCACAAACGAATAATACTCTCCCCACTATAGTGGTGTAGTGTATAATTACATTTAAAAAATTCCATTTTATTGAGAATTGAAGAGAATGAAAACAGAAGCAGACAACAACAATAATAATAATGACAAAAAAATAAACTTACCGATAACATTATGCCGAAATGCCATCGAAATTTTTGCTTCCGTATTCACTTGACACTCATAAATACCGCTTACGTGCTTGCGGAGATTTTACATGTAGAGTCCATTCGCTAGAATCTTTTGATTCTGTCACCTGCAGCAACAATAATGAAATACAGAAAAAAATAAACACTGAAGTTAAATATTTAAAATAGCAAAGAAGAAAAAAGGATATGAATAAGAATGTAGAAAATAAATTGTATGCAAATACATAGAACTTATTATAAAATATAGTGGACTTTTCTATAAAAAAGTTGTTTGAATCAGATAAGAATTTTCAATAGAAAAGTTGTCTGAATCCGATAAGACTTTTCTGAATCAGAGTTGACTTTTGAGTTGTATGAATAAGAGAAAACTTTTCTACAGAAAAGGACTTTTCCATAGAAAAATAATCTGAATCTACAGCAAATTATCTTCAAATCTTTTTGGAGGTAGATTGACATTAATAAAAGTGATACCTATGTTTTACTTGCTCTACTTGTTACAGTTTCTGTATATTTAAAGTTAACTAACTTTATTCCACATTGTGGATTATAACCTTCTATTTAATTGACCTCATTACATTTTATTTATCATAAATAAATAAACCAACATGTAATAATGTATTTTATACGCATGAGTGTTAAGTTGTACTTATTTTGATTGTGAAAATTTTTGTACATCAAAGAAGCGAAAAAAAAAAAACGCGTCAAAATAAAGGACCGAAAATAATGAATAAAAATGTAAAATTGCATCCATCAAATACAAGTCAAAACATTGAACTGACATGACGAAATTTTATTATGCACATGTGTGATGTAAATATCGATTCATCCATCATGGACAATTAATTAAATTGAGTAATTTGAATATAGTGAAAAACGGAATGCGAGTAAAATGAATTTCATCACTAACTTCAAATAAAAACACCCACACGCTGACACACAGATACATCATTATGACATACAAACGCTAACGTTAACATCATAATGTTGATCGTTGTCATTATTATTGCCACTGTTCATCAATGTATGCAAATTTAAGGATGAAAATAAGTGTACTTGTGTGTAGGATATGAAATTGTTGCGGGTGTATGAGTTTATTTGTGCATGTAAAATATTTTCATGCCTGATGATTGTAATTGTATATGCTTGATTGTTTGTTCTTGGGAAGTGGGTGTATAAATAAAATAAATAGCAAAATGTAAAGGAAATTTTTTTATACTAACTAAGTAGAAAACATGTAAGAAATTATAGTAGGGCGTGGCCGACCATATGATACCCTACACCAATTGCGAATATTAAATGTGATTAATTTCAATAATGAAGCATTTCTATTAATCTTATATAGGTTCCAAATAATGTCTGTTCATGTACGGTTGTATGCTGACTAGGAGAAATAAAAGACCGATTTCAATCATTTTCAACAGCCTTCGTCATTGGATCCAGAGAATAGTACGTGTTCCATTTTAACAAATTATATTAAAAATTGTGATCTGTTGCATGCACACAAGGTTTACACGGTCACAAAGACGGACATAGCTTAATAAGGACAAGTATTTTTGAGTGTTTGTGCCGATTTTTGGAGAGATAGTAGAATATTTGACAAAGTT
This sequence comes from Lucilia sericata, assembly GCF_015586225.1. Classification (NCBI taxonomy): domain Eukaryota; kingdom Metazoa; phylum Arthropoda; class Insecta; order Diptera; family Calliphoridae; genus Lucilia; species Lucilia sericata. The sequence goes on along the minus strand of NW_023995761.1, from coordinate 45,182 downwards.
ATGAGCTAAAAGGTCCAAATCGGAAGGTCCGGTTATATGGGGGCTAGGGCAAAACTTGGGCCGATCCCTATAAAATTTATTGTTGGGTATTATGTCTATACAAAACTCAATTGTGCCGAATTTCATCGAGATACTAGTGTTTATAAGAGAATTGTGGACATTCAAGTCATTTTCTGAGGGGGACTTTGTATGGGGGCTAGGGTCAAATAATGTCCGATCTTTACGAAAATCACAGAATTATTAAGACATATATAAAACTAAATTTTTCCAATTTTTGTAGAGATAGTAGATCATTTAACATAATTATGAGGTCAAAAGCCCTATTCGGGGGGTCCGGTTGAATGGGGGCTAGGTGAAATAATGGACCGATTTCAACCATTTTCAATAGCGTCCTTGGACCAAGAGAAGTGCACGTTCCAAATTTCATCAAATTATCTCAAAAATTGCGACCTGTAGAGTGCGCACAAGGTTTACATGGACATAGCTTATATTGAAATATATTTTATAAACCATTTTATTCTTCATTATCAATGGCTTTTATTTAAAATAAATTATTAAAAATATTTAAATACTATGAACTTTTTTCTGTATTGATCAATAAATATTTTCTATAAAAAAGTTGCCCGAAACAAAGCAACTTTTCCTGTGGAAAAGAGCAACTTTTTCTATAAAAAAGTTGTATGAAGCAGAGAAATTTTTTTTCATAAAAAAGTTGTCTGAAGCAGAGCAACTTTTTCTATAGAAAAGTTGTCTGAAGCAGAGCAACTTTTTCTATAGAAAAGTTGTCTGAAGCAGAGCAACTTTTTCTATAGAAAAGTTGTCTGAAGCAGAGCAACTTTTTCTGTAGAAAAGTTGTCTAACTTCTGCTTCAGTCAACTTTCTATAAGAAAGTTGACTGAAGCAGAGTAACCTTTTCTATAAAAAAGTTCTTTGAAGCAGAGTAACTTTTTCTACAGAAAAGTTGTCTGAAGCAAAGTAACATTCTATAGGAAAGTTGTTTGAAGCAGAGCAACTTTTTCTATAGAAAAGTTGTCTAAAGCAGAGTAACGTTTTCTATAGAAAAGTTGTCTGAAGCTGAGCAACTTTTTCTATAGAAAAGTTGTCTGAAGCCGAGCAACTTTTTATACCCTCCACCACCATCAGTGGTGATAGAGGGTATATATAAGTTTGTCGTTCCGTGTGTAACACCAAGAAATATTCATCTAAGACCCAACAGAGTATATATATTCTGGGTCCTTATGAAATTCTGAGTCGATTTAGCTATGTCCGTCTGTCCGTCTGTCCGTCTGTCCGTCTGTCTGTCTGTGTAAAACACGCTCACGTTAAAACTAAGCAAAGGAAATCAACCAAATTCACCCAAAATATTTATTGTTATCCTAAGCAGTTTGGTATTGAAAATCAGCAAAATCGGTTCACAACGTAAAAAGCTATGAGTAAAAATTTCAGACTACCTCGAAAAAAATTACGTTTTTTTCATAATTTTTTTGAAGTTTTCTCAGAAACTACCAAAGATATTTCGATGTATTTTGTCACACATTATTTTTTCATGGCAGTGATTAATTATGTTGAAAATCTTTACAATCGACTCAATATTTCCCATAGCCCCCATACAAAGGTATATATTCCCGGAAATTAGTTTATCGTTAATAACTCCCTCAAATATATCGGTATCAACACAAAATTTTGCACATGCAAATATAATGTGAACAGAAATCATACTGTCAACGCAGATCTCAGTCGGTCCACAATTGGCCATAGCTCCCATACAAGGTCCACTTCCGAAAATCACCTAAACGCACATATTTCATTGATGAATAAAGCTATTGTGATAAAATTCGAGTTAAACATGTTTTGTGTACATACAAATCATTCTACGAAATTTTTTACGGATCGGTCCATTATTGGTCATAGCTCCCATATAAGGCCCACTTCCGAAAATCATTTAAAAGCTCATATTTCATTGTCATATAAAGCTATCTTGATGAAATTCGACACAAATATGTTTAGTGTAAATATAAATCACTCTACGAAATTTTTTCCGGATTGGTCCATAATTGGTCATAGCTCCCATATAAAGTCCACTTCCGAAAATCACTTAAACGCATATATTTCATTGAATTATAAAGATATCGGGATAAAATTCGACTCACATATGTTATGTATACATACAAATCATTTTACTAATTTTGTTACGGATCGGTTCATTATTGGTCATAGCTCCCATATAACCCCATTTCCGAAAATCACTTAAAAATACATATTTCATTGTCAAATAAAGCTATCGTGATAAAATTCGACATAAATATATTTCGTATAAATATGAATTTTTTCACTAATTTTTTTCCGGATAGGCCCATAATTGGTCATAGCTCCCATATAAGGTCCACTTCCGAAAATCGCTTAAACACATATATCTCATTGAATTCTAAAGCTATTGGGATAAAGTTCGACAAAAATACGTTTTGTGTACATTCAAATCATCTCACCAAATTTTTTACGGATCGGTCCATTATTGGTCATAGCTCCCATATAACCCCATTTCCGAAAATCACTTAAAAATACATATTTCATTGTCAAATAAAGTTATCTTGATAAAATTCGACACAAACATGTTTTGTCTTTATATGAATCACTCTACGAAATTTTTTCCGGAGAGGCTCCCATAGAGGGTCCACTTACGAAAATCACTTAAACGCACATATTTCTTTGAATAATAAAGCTATTTGGATAAAGTACGACTTGAATATGTTTTGTGAGCATATAAATCATTCTACCAATTTTTTTTTTCCGTATTGTTCCATATATGGTAATAGCTCCTTCAAAAAAATCACTTAAACGCACATATTTCATTAACAAATAAAGATATCTTGATAAAATTCGACACAAATATGTTTTGTGTAAGGTCGTAGCTCCTATACATATAAAGTTCACTTCCGAAAATCACCTTAACGCACATATTTCATTAATTAACAAGTTAGAGTGCTATATTCGGCTGAGCCGAATCTTAAATACCCTCCACCAGCAACTTTTGTATTAATACATTTCTAATAATTAAAATATTTGTAGAAATAAGTTTTCTCATGTCTTAAATAGAAAAATCCCAAGATTTAAACAGCTTAAATCTACTACAATTCCAAGATTTATTGAACATTAGAAACGCCACTTTCATTTAAATTTTTATAGCGCCCTAAGATATGCTTTAGCGATATCTCGTATTTGCATGTGTGCATGTGTGTGGAAGATTTAAGGATTTTAAAAATACATACATATATATGATTTTGTTCTACACAATTTTAGGGGCAGGACCTAGTATGAGAGATATGACCAAATATAGACCGATCGTGAAAAATTTTTGAAATAGCATTAAGTGCTTTTTGCATTACAAAATAGTATTTATGAACAAAAATAGTATTTATTTATAACATTATTTGGTAATGAGTTATGTGCCTTTAAGTATTTTTCTGAAAGGGACCTTGTATGGGAGCTATGATCAATTATGGATCGATAGGAAAACAATTTCACAGTAATATTTCTCTGTATATGAGCAATATTTTTGCCAAACTTTATATGAATATCTTAATTTAGTAATGAGTTATGTGCGTTTGAGTGATTTTCGGGAGGGGACCTTGTATGGGAGCTATGACCAGTTATGGACCGATCGGAAAAAAAATTATCTGTAATATTTCTGTGCATATGAGTAATATTTGTATCTTAATTACGTAATGAGTTATGCGCGTTTATGTGATTTTCGGAAGGGGACCTTGTATGGGAGCTATGACCAATTATGGACCGATCGAAAAAAAAAATTCACAGTAACATTTCTGTGCATATGAGTAATACTTGTGCCAAATTTTATATTGATATCTTAATTTAGTAATGAGTTATGCGCGTTTAAGTGATTTTAGGGAGGAAACCTTGTATGGGAGCTATGACCAATTATGGACCGATCGGAAAAAAATTTCACAGTAATATTTCTATGCATATGGGCAATACTTGTACCAAATTTTATATGGATATCTGAATTTAGTAATGAGTTATGCGCGTTTAAGTGATTTTCGGGAGGGGACCTTGTATGGGAGCTATGATCAATTATGGACCGATCGGAAAAAAATTTCACAGCAAAATTTCTGTGCATATGAGTAATATTTGTACCTAATTTTATATGGATATCTTAATTTAGTTATGAGTTAAGCGCGTTTAAGTGATTTTCGGGAGGGGACCTTGTATGGGAGCTATGACCAATTATGGACCGATCGGAAAAAAAATTTCACAGTAATATTTCTATGCATATGGGCAATACTTATACCAAATTTTATTTGGATATCTTAATTTAATAACGAGTTATGCGCGTTTAAGTGATTTTCGGGAGGGGACCTTGTATGGGAGCTATGACCAATTATGGACCGATCGGAAAAAACTTTCACAGTAATATTTCTATGCATATGGGCAATACTTACACCAAATTTTATTTGGATATCTTAATTTAGTAATGAGTTATGCGCGTTTAAGTGATTTTCGGGAGGGGACCTTGTATGGGAGCTATGATCAATTATGAACCGATCGGAAAAAAATTTCACAACAATTTTTCTGTGCATATGAGTAATATTTGTAACAAATTTTATATGGATATCTTAATTTAGTTATGAGTTAAGCGCGTTTAAGTGATTTTCGGGAGGGGACCTTGTATGGGAGCTATGACCAATTATGGACCGATCGGAAAAAAATTTCACAGTAATATTTCTATGCATATGGGCAATACTTATACCAAATTTTATATGGATATCTTAATTTAGTACTGAGTTATGCGCGTTTAAGTGATTTTCGGGAGGAGACCTTGTATGGGAGCTATGACCAATTATGGACCGATCGGAAAAAAATTTCACAATAATATTTCTATGCATATGGGCAATACTTATACCAAATTTTATTTGGATATCTTAATTTAGTAATGAGTTATGCGCGTTTAAGTGATTTTCGGGAGGGGACCTTGTATGGGAGCTATGTCCAATTATGGACCGATCTATAAAATTTTTCCTCTGAAAGACTTCTGTTGACATAAGATTTTAATTTGTAAAATTTTGTGAAGATATCGACATTGTGGCGGAAGTTATTAACAAAAAACCCATTTTCCGGGAATATGTACTTTTGTATGGGAGGTATATGAAATTGTGGACCGATTCTGGCAATTTTCAGCAGGGATCAAGATCTTGTGCAGAAACGAATATATGGTGATTTCCATGGCATTATCTTGCATAATTTTCGAGAAAACTACATCAGAATGTGTAAAAAATGCTTATTTTTTTCCGAGGTTGTTTTAAATTTTGATTCATAACTTTTCCCGGTGTGAACCGATTTTGCCCATTTGCAATACCAAACAACTTAGGAAAATGAAGAACATTTTGGGTGAATTTGGTTAAGCTCTATTGCTTCGTTTTATCGTGAGCGTGTTTTACACAGACAGACGGACAGACGGACAGACGGACAGACGGACATAGCTAAATCGACTCAGAATTTGATAAGGACCCAGAATATATATACTTTGTTGGGTCTCAGATGAATATTTCTTGGTGTTACACACGGAATGACAAAGTTATATATACCCTCTATCACCACTGATGGTGGTGGAGGGTATAATAAATCTATTGTAGTAAAATTCGACTTGAATTTTTTTGGCATATAAATCATTATACGAAATTTTTTCCTTAACGGTTGATAATTGGTCACAACTCCCATATAAGGACCATTTCCGAAAATTACTCAAATGCACATTAACAATCAAAGTTATCGGGATAAAATTCGACATAAATATGTAGTTTGTATATATAAATCATTCTACGGATTTTTTCTTCCGGATCGGTCCATAGGTTGTCTTAGCTCCCATATTAATATACATTTTTCTCGACCTAATTAAAATTAGTTTGACACATGCATAAATGTTAGTACCCTCAATAAGGAAACAAAAATTTTGCCAAGTTATCTAAAAATTAGATAGTTAAATGGGTTTCAATAAAAAGTAGCTTGCTGGTGGAGGGTATTTAAGATTCGGCATAGCCGAATATAGCACTCTAACTTGTTCTTTAGAAAAGTTGTCTGAAGCAGAGCAACTTTTTCTATAGGAAAGTCGACTGAAGCAGACCAACTTTTTCTATAGAAAAGTTGTCTGAAGCAGAGCAACTTTTTCTATAAAAAGCTACTTTTTCCTATTGAAAAGTTGTCTAAAGCAGAGCAACTTTCTCTATAGGAAGCAGAGTGACGTTTTCTATAGAAAAGTTGTCTGAAGCAACGTTTTCTATATAAAAGTTGTCTGAAGCAGAGTAACGTTTTCTATAGAAAAGTTGTCTGAAGCTGAGCAACTTTTTCTATAGATAAGTTGTCTACTGCAGAGCAACTTTTTCTATAAGAAAATTGTCTGAAGCCCAGTAACTTTTTCTATAGAAAAGTTGTCTGAAGCAGAGCAACTTTTTCTATAGGAAAGTCGTCTGAAGCAGAGCAACTTTTTCTATAGGAAAGTCGACTGAAGCAGACCAACTTTTTCTATAGAAAAAGTAAACGTTGTTATCAAAGTACAGGTCGCAATTTTCAAGATAATTCAATGAAATTTGGAATACATGTTTGTTTTGACCCAAGGACTAAGCCTATTGAAAATGGTTAAATTCGGTCCATTATTTCACCTAGCTCCCATACAACTGAACCCCCCGAAAAGGGCTTTTGAGCTCATAATTATGTATAATGTTAATGTACCTCGATGAAAGTTCGCACAACTAAGTTTTATACGAGCCTTGATGACCTTGCCGAATTTCGAAATGATCGGACTTCATTTGACCCTAGCCCCCACACAAAGCCCCCTCCAGAAAGTCACTTGAATATCCGCAATTCATTTATTAGCACTGTTATTGTAATGAAATTTAGCACAGACAAATATTATATATATATATAAATACAAATCTATCCAGCACTTTTTATCGGGATCGGTCTACATTTGCTCCTATCCCCCATATAAAGCCTCTTCTTGTAAAATTTTCTAGAACGATTTTAGTTTAGGCAGTAATGAGCGTCAAAGCCATTTTCTGAAGGGGGCTTTATATGGGGGTAGGATGAATTATGAACCGATCCTTATAAAATTTTACAAAGCGATTTAGGTTCCTGTAAAATATGTTCATGTCGAATTACATCGCTATAGATGCTTCTTTTAGACAGTTATGAGCGTTAAAGTCATTTTCTTAAGGGGACCTTAATGGGGATAGGGTCAATTATGAACCGATCCTTATAAAAATTTTACAATGATATTAAGATTCCTATAAAATATGTTCATGTCGAATTTCATCGCTATAGATGCTTCCTTAAGGCAGTTATGAGCGTTAAAGTAATTTTCTGAAGGGTACCTTATATGGGGGTTAGGGTCAATTATGGGCCGATCCTTATAAAATTTTACAATGATATTAAGGTTCCTATAAAATAAGTTCATGTCGAATTTCGTCATTATAGCTGCTTCTTTTAGACAGTTTTGATTGACTCTACCCTCCATATTAAGGTGGACTTTATATGGAGGGTAGAATCAATTATGGACCGATCCTTATAAAATTTTACGAAGGTGTTAAGGTTGCTATCGAATATGTTAATGTCGTATTTCATCCCTATAGCTGCTTCTTTTAGTCAGTTATGAGCGTTAAGTTCATTTTCTGAAGGGGATAGGGTCAATTATTAACCGATCCTTATAAATTTTTACAATCATATTAAGGTTCCTATAAAATATGCTCATGTCGAATTCCATCGCTATAGATGCTTCTTTAAGGCAGTTATGAGCGTTAAAGTCATTTTCTGAAGAGGTCCTTATATGGGGGGTAGGGTCAATTATGGACCGATACTTATAAAATTTTACAGAGCGATTTAGGTTTCATGATGAATATCATCACTATAGATGCTTCTTTTAGTCAGTTATGAGCGTTAAAGTCATTTTGTGAAGGGGATCTTATATGGGGCCTAGGCGAATTCGTGGACCGATATTGCCCATTTTCAATACCAAACAAACTGCATTAATATGAAATGTCTGTGCAAAATTTCAGCCCGCTAGCTACTTCCGGTTGGACTCTATCGTGTTTTCAACAGACAGACAGATAGACAGACGGACTGACATAGCTAGATCGTCTTAGAATTTAATAGGAATCCAAAATATATACACTTCTATGATGAATATTTCGATGTGTTACAAACGCAATGACAAAAACAATATACCCCAATCTTTTTTTATGGCGGTATAAAAATAAATCACATTAAATATTCATAACTGGTGTAGAGTATCATATAGTCGGCCAAGCCCGACTATACTTTCTTACTTGTTTTTGTATGAGATAGGTTATGAGTGCAAACAATGAATTCTTTACTTGGGTTGCGGTTTAACTTACCAGCCTATCGACACGACATTTTATTGTCGCCTCTGTGTGACCAGTGTGAGCTGGTTTAGTACATGGTACACCAAAGTCAGAGATTGGCATTGAATTTGTTTCGGTATTATGTATGTACCACATCGATACCATCTAGTCTCATGGCAGTAGATCCCAAACCATTACTACTGTTATTCAGATGAAGATGATTGCCTACACTAAAGGTACTGCTGCCCACACCAACCGCAGCACCAGCCACAAGCATTTCCTCTTCAACAGCCATAAGATTTTGACTTGTATCAACGGCTACTGTTAGGTCGCCATCAACGATTGAAAGACTTTGAAAGGTGTGATTATACGTGGTTTCAAATGCCATTCCATGACTAAAGGATGTTGCTTGAGTTGTTGAGTGCTGCTGCTGCCTATGTTGTTGGTGGTAAACTGGCAACGATTCAGTTTGAATTCGAGGTTGAAAAATATGATTGCTCTTGTCCTCCTCCATTTCATTCTCTAGTGGTTGTTGTTCTACTTCACAGTTAAATAAGACTGTTGCTGATGATGATTGTAAGCTTGCGATAAATGTTATATTTGTTGTTCAGATATTTGTTCTGGCGGGTGTTGTCGTTTGTACTGACTCTCATTTAATCTACATCAGCTACTCATTCTGCTGCTCCAGTCGAACTTGCCACCACGTCTCTTCATAATATTTTTACTGATGCGGCGGAAGTTTCAACTACTGCCAAAAAATTACATGAAATGGAAAAAAAAATACCGGAAAACGTTAATTTATTGAAGTAAAAAAAGAAAATTGTACACAAAAAGTCTTTAAAAAAATACTATAAGGAAAGAAGGAGAAAAAACTATTTATATTTGTACGATTTTGTACAATGTTGGCAGTAGTAGATGTTCATTTGTGTGAGTATTCATGTCTATGTGTTTTGGTAAAAGGATGGGCTTTTTAATGCTTCATTCCGTTGTTCTTTGCGGCGTCTTTTAAATTTACTTTTTATAATAAAGTTTTCAGTATTTTTTTTTATGAAAGTGATTTCTTTAGTGCTAAGGAAGTGGAAGATATTAAATACAGCGAACAACTTATAAATATATATCTTGAATTATTTAAATTAAAAATATTTCACTTGAAAAGAAATCTATTTTCACCTGTTCAACATGAAATATGTACATATGTGTGTTAATTTGAGCGAGCTTTTCTGAAAATTGTCTGAATGTGACTTATATTATAGAAAAGTTTTCAGTTTCTGAGCAACTTTTTAGATAGAAATGTTGTCAGTTACTAGGCAAGTTTTTACATAGAAAAGTTACTCAGTAACTGACTACATTTCTATGTAAACACTTGTCAGTTTCTGAGCAACATTTTTCATAGAAAAGTTGTCAGTTACTGAGCAACATTTTTCATAGAAAAGTTGTCAGTTACTGAGCAACATTTTTCATAGAAAAGTTGTCAGTTACTGAGCAACTTTTTTCATAGAAAAGTTGACAGTTACTGAGCAACTTTTTTCATAGAAAAGTTGTCAGTTACTGAGCAACTTTTTTCATAGAAAAGTTGTCAGTTACTGAGCAACTTTTTTCATAGAAAAAGTTGTCAGTTACTGAGCAACTTTTTTCATAGAAAAGTTGTCAGTTTCTGAGCAACTTTTTTCATAGAAAAGTTGTCAGTTTCTGAGCAACTTTTTTCATAGAAAAGTTGTCAGTTTCTGAGCAACTTTTTTCATATAAAAGTTGTCAGTTTCTGAGCAACTTTTTTCATTGAAAAGTTGTCAATTTCTGAGCAACATTTTTCATAGAAAAGTTATCAGTTACTGAGCAACTTTTTTCATAGAAAAGTTGTCAGTTACTGAGCAACTTTTTTCATAGAAAAGTTGTCAGTTACTGAGCAACTTTTTTCATAGAAAAGTTGTCAGGTACTGAGCAACTTTTTTCATAGAAAAGTTGTCAGTTACTGAGCAACTTTTTTCATAGAAAAGTTGTCAGTTACTGAGCAACTTTTTTCATAGAAAAGTTGTCAGTTACTGAGCAACTTTTTTCATAGAAAAGTTGTCAGTTACTGAGCAACTTTTTTCATAGAAAAGTTGTCAGTTACTGAGCAACTTTTTTCATAGAAAAGTTGTCAGTTACTGAGCAACTTTTTTCATAGAAAAGTTGTCAGTTACTGAGCAACTTTTTTCATAGAAAAGTTGTCAGTTACTGATCAACTTTTTTCAAAGAAAAGTTGTCAGTTACTGATCAACTTTTTTCAAAGAAAAGTTGTCAGTTTCTGAGCAACTTTTTTCATAGAAAAGTTGTTAGTTTCTGAGCAACTTTTTCATAGAAAAGTTGTTAGTTTCTGAGCAACTTTTTCATAGAAAAGTTGTCAGTTTCTGAGCAACTTTTTCATAGAAAAGTTGTCAGTTACTGAGCAACTTTTTTCATAGAAAAGTTGTTAGTTTCTGAGCAACTTTTTCATAGAAAAGTTGTCGGTTACTGAGCAACTTTTTTCATAGAAAAGTTGTCAGTTACTGAGCCACTTTTTCCATAGAAAAGTTGTCGGTTACTGAGCAACTTTTTCCATAGAAAAGTTATCGGTTACTGAGCAACTTTTTTTTATAGAAAAGTTGTCAGTTACTGAGCAACTTTTTTCATAGAAAAGTTGTCAGTTACTGAGCAACTTTTTTCATAGAAAAGTTGTCAGTTACTGAGCAACGTTTTTCATAGAAAAGTTGTCAGTTACTGAGCAACTTTTTTCATAGAAAAGTTGTCAGTTACTGAGCAACTTTGTCCATTGAAAAGTTGTCAGTTACTGAGCAACCTTTCCTATAAAAAAGTTGTTAGTTTCTGAATAACTTTTTCTATTGAGATATGGTCAGAATCTGACCAACTTTAAGAATACGAAATTTATCAGAGTTTTTGTATAGAAATGTTGTCAGAATCTGAGTGACTTTTTTTAGAAAAGTTATCATTTTCTAAAAATCATTTTGCAGAAAAAAATTTCGGTTTCTATGCAAGAAATGTTTTTTTAAAATTTGCTCAAATTCGTGATGTTTTTTCCATTAACATTTAAGCTCTTGATATAACAATTCTACATTTGTAAGTTTACCATTTTCAAAAAAAGTTTTTTGTTTGCTTTTCAATCTTATTTACATGGTTCAGCGTGAGTTCCCTTTTTGCTACTTTATTATTCTGAAATATTTTTTCAGTAAGTTTTCATTTATTAATTTGAATAAACAATGAATATTGTAAAAAGTGTTGAAATTTTTAAGAAGAAAGCAAAATAAATGGCACAAAAAAAAAACACAAAGTTTTAAGTGGCTTTTATTTTTAAAGAAAACTAAATGTTTGAAGTGTTTACAAAATGTCATCAATGGCGGGCAAGAGATGCAATTAGCAGCTAGTAAGAGTAGAACAAATTGTATATTAATTATTAAACTATAAATATTTATTAAGATTTTTGCTGTTATTGGTGAAGAAATGTAAAAGAAAAGAAAAAAAAAATATTTATAAATAGTTAATAAAGCTCTTTAATTGTGAAATATATTTCTTTGAAGGTTTTTTATTGCAGATTTTTAATTAAGATTTTGTAAGTGAAATTGGTAGAAAATTGTGTTCTTTAATTTAAAGATATATTCTAGTAATTTCAGTTTTAGTTTAAATTATGCTTTCAACGAATAATAACTGCATGAGTTTCAAATTAACTTTTTCTCAATACCTTGCTATGAGCAACAATTTCTTTGATTTTATAAATTTTTGTTGGTTTCTTAGGAAATTCTTATTTAATTTGAATATTATTAAATTTTTAGAAATGTGTTTAATTAATTATACCCTACACCACATTAGTGGGGAGGGTATATTGGATTTGTGCTGACGTTTGTAACGCACAATAATATTGGTCCTATACCCACCTTAAAGTATACCAATCGGCTCAGAATCATTTTCTGAGTCGATTTAGCTATGTCCGTCCGTCCGTCCGTCTGTCCGTCCGTCCATGTAAACCTTGTAATCAAACTACAGGTCGCAATTTTGATGATAATTCAATGAAATTCGGTACATGATCTTCTATTGTCCCAGGGACGAAGCCTATTGAAAATGGTTAAGATCGGTCCATTATTTCTAGCCCCCATACAACTGAACCCCCCAATAGGGCTCGTAATCCTTGTAATCAAACTACAGGTCGCAATTTTGGAGATAATTAAATGAAATTTGGCACATGATCTTTTATGGTATCGTAGACGAAGCCTATTGAAAATGGTTAACATCGGTTCATTATTTCACCTAGCCCCCATACAACTGCACCCCCGAATAGGGCTTTTAAAATTAGTAATCAAACTACAGGTCGCAATTTTGGATATAATTCAATGAAATTTGGCACATGATCTTTTATGGTACCGTAGATGAAGCCTGTTGAAAATAGTTTACATCGGTCCATTATTTCACCTAGCCCCCATACAACTGAACCCCTCGAATAGGGCTTTTAAAACTTGTAATCAAACTAGAGGTCGCAATTTTGAAGATAATTCAATGAAATTTGGCACATGATCTTTTATGGTATCGTAGACGAAGCCTATTGAAAATGGTTAACATCGGTCCATTATTTCACCTAGCCCCCATACAACTGAACCCCCGAATAGAGCTTTTAAAACTTGTAATCAAACTACAGGTCGCAATTTTTGAGATAATTCAATGAAATTTGAGACATGATCTTTTATGGTACCGTAGATGAAGCCTGTTGAAAATGGTTTACATCGGTCCATTATTTCACCTAGCCCCCATACAACTGAACCCCTCGAATAGGGCTTTTAAAACTTGTAATCAAACTAGAGGTCGCAATTTTGAAGATAATTCAATGAAATTTGGCACATGATCTTTTATGGTATCGTAGACGAAGCCTATTGAAAATGGTTAACATCGGTCCATTATTTCACCTAGCCCCCATACAACTGAACCCCCGAATAGAGCTTTTAAAACTTGTAATCAAACTACAGGTCGCAATTTTAGAGATAATTCAATGAAATTTGGCACATGATCGTTTATGGTACCGTAGATGAAGCCTGTTGAAAATGGTTTACATCGGTCCATTATTTCACCTAGCCCCCATACAACTGAACCCCTCGAATAGCGCTTTTAAAACTTGTAATCAAACTAGAGGTCGCAATTTTGAAGATAATTCAATGAAATTTGGCACATGATCTTTTATGGTATCGTAGACGAAGCCTATTGAAAATGGTTAACATCGGTCCATTATTTCACCTAGCCCCCATACAACTGAACCCCCGAATAGAGCTTTTAAAACTTGTAATCAAACTACAGGTCGCAATTTTGGAGATAATTCAATGAAATTTGGCACATGATCTTTTATGGTACCGTAGATGAAGCCTGTTGAAAATGGTTTACATCGGTCCATTATTTCACCTAGCCCCCATACAACTGAACCCCTCGAATAGCGCTTTTAAAACTTGTAATCAAACTAGAGGTCGCAATTTTGAAGATAATTCAATGAAATTTGGCACATGATCTTTTATGGTATCGTAGACGAAGCCTATTGAAAATGGTTAACATCAGTCCATTATTTCACCTAGCCCCCATACAACTGAACCCCCGAATAGAGCTTTTAAAACTTGTAATCAAACTACAGGTCGCAATTTTGGAGATAATTCAATGAAATTTGGCACATGATCTTTTTTGGTACCGTAGATGAAGCCTGTTGAAAATGGTTTACATCGGTCCATTATTTCACCTAGCCCCCATACAACTGAACCCCTCGAATAGCGCTTTTAAAACTTGTAATCAAACTAGAGGTCGCAATTTTGAAGATAATTCAATGAAATTTGGCACATGATCTTTTATGGTATCGTAGACGAAGCCTATTGAAAATGGTTAACATCGGTCCATTATTTCACCTAGCCCCCATACAACTGAACCCCCGAATAGAGCTTTTAAAACTTGTAATCAAACTACAGGTCGCAATTTTGAAGATAATTCAATGAAATTTGGCACATGATCTTTTATGGTATCGTAGACGAAGCCTATTGAAAATGGTTAACATCGGTCCATTATTTCACCTAGCCCCCATACAACTGAACCCCCGAATAGAGCTTTTAAAACTTGTAATCAAACTACAGGTCGCAATTTTGGAGATAATTCAATGAAATTTGGCACATGATCTTTTATGGTACCGTAGATGAAGCCTGTTGAAAATGGTTTACATCGGTCCATTATTTCACCTAGCCCCCATACAACTGAACCCCTCGAATAGCGCTTTTAAAACTTGTAATCAAACTAGAGGTCGCAATTTTGAAGATAATTCAATGAAATTTGGCACATGATCTTTTATGGTATCGTAGACGAAGCCTATTGAAAATGGTTAACATCGGTCCATTATTTCGCCTAGCCCCCATACAACTGAACCCCCGAATAGAGCTTTTAAAACTTGTAATCAAACTACAGGTCGCAATTTTGGAGATAATTCAATGAAATTTGGCACATGATCTTTTATGGTACCGTAGATGAAGCCTGTTGAAAATGGTTTACATCGGTCCATTATTTCACCTAGCCCCCATACAACCGAACCCCCGAATAGGGCTTTTAGGTTCATAATTATGTTTAATATACTCATATCTCGACAAAAAGCTGCAAAAACCAATTTGTATACAAGACTTGATGACCCCCACGAATTCCATAATAATAGGTTCTCATATAACCCTAGCCCCTATGAAAAGCCCCCATCAAAATTTCACTTAAACGTCCACAATTTTATTCAACAATAAACGGCTTAAGTATGTATATCTAAGGTAAGGTGCAATTCAACTTAAATGCTTTATTATGGCAACAAAATCACATTATATTTTTGTCAAAGGTGTAGGGTATTATATGGTCGGCCTCGCCCGACTATAATTTCTTACTTGTTTTTAGGTTGACATCATTAGCAAGAGATTTATTATTGACTAGATAAAATATTTTTATTTTGTCTTCTTAAATTTTCATTTGTATTCATTATATGAAAATACTTAAAGATTCTCGTTTTTCAAGTTTAATTTCCTTATTTGTCTTTTTCTATAAGTGACATGCTTAAAATTAAAAAAAAAAATCTTTTTGAATTTCCTTGGTGAGTCTTTAAGATTTTTTTTCTTATTTGTTGGTAAAATGTTTGAGTGTTTGCTTGTAAGTATGTTCATGTGTGTTTTTATACCCACCATCAAAAAAGATGGTGGGTATAAAACGATCTAGCCATGTCCGTCCGTATGTCCGTCTGTCTGTCCATCTGTTGTAAATACTATAGAGTCCAAACGGAAGCAGCTAGCAAACTGAAATTTTGCACAAATATTTTATATAGATGCAGTTTGTTTGGTATTGAAAATGGGTAATATCGGTCCACGATTTCGCCTAGGCCCCATATAAGGTCCCCTTCAGAAAATGACATCAACGCTCATAACTGACTAAAAGAAGCAGCTATAGCGATGAAATTCGACATAAACATATTTTATAGGAACCTCAATATCTTTGTAAAATTTTATAAGGATCAGTCCATAATTGACCCTACCCCCATAGAAGGTCCCCTTCAGAAAATGACTTTAACGCACATAACTGTCTAAGAGAAACATTTATAGCGATGAAAATCGACATGAACATATTATATAGGAACCTTAAAATCATTGTAAAATTTTATAAGGATCAGTCCATAATTGACCCTATCCCCCATATAAGGTCCCCCTCAGAAAATGACATTAATGCCCATTACTGACTAAAAGAAGCAGCTATAGCGATGAAATCCGACATAAACATATTTTTTAGGAACGTTAACATCATTGTAAAATTTTATAAGGTTCGGTCCATAATTTACCCTATCCCCCATAAAAGATCCCCTTCAGAAATTGACATTAACGCTCATATCTAACTAAAAGAAGCAGCTATAGCGATGAAATTCGACATAAACATATTTTATAGGAACCTTTATATTTTTGTAAAATTTTAAAAGAATCTGTCAATAATTGACCCTACCCTCCATATAAGGTCCCCTTCAGAAAATGACTTTAACGCACATAACTGTCTAAGAGAAACATTTATAGCGATGAAAATCGACATGAACATATTCTATAGGAACCTTAAAATCATTGTAAAATTTTATAAGGATCAGTCCATAATTGACCCTATCCCCCATATAAGGTCCCCCTCAGAAAATGACATCAATGCCCATTACGACATATACATATTTTTTAGGAACGTTAATATCATTGTAAAATTTTATAAGGTTCGGTCCATAATTTACCATATCCCCCATAAAAGATCCCCTTCAGAAATTGACATTAACGCTCATATCTAACTAAAAGAAGCAGCTATAGCGATGAAATTCGACATAAACATATTTTATAGGAACCTTTATATTTTTGTAAAATTTTAAAAGAATCTGTCAATAATTGACCCTACCCCCCATATAAGGTCCCCTTCAGAAAATGACTTTAACGCTCATAACTGTCTAAAAGAAGCATCTATAGCGATGAAATTCGACATGAACATATTTTATAGGAACCTTAATATCATTGTAAAATTTTATAAGGATCGGTCCATAATTTACCCTACCCCCCATATAATGTCCCCTTCAGAAAATGGCTTTAAGGCTCATAACTGTCTAAAAGAAGCATCTATAGCGATGAAATTCGACATGAACGTATTCTATAGAAACCTAAATCGCCTTGTAAAATTTTATAACGATCGGTCCATAATTGATACAACTTCCATATAAGGTCCCCTTCAAAAAATGGCTTTAACGCTCATTTCTAGCCTAAACTAAAATTTGACCCGGATCGGTCCATAATTGACCAAACGTCCCCCCTAAATAAGGGGGAAAATAACTTTAATGCTTTTTACTACCTTAAGAATACAAGTACAGCGACAAAATTCGACAAAAATGTCTCTATACATACAAAGCTCTAAAAGAATTCATTCCCTAATTCTTTTTTTGAAATTGAGTTATATTTTAAAGAATTAAACAAATATGAATGATCATTCAATTGAATTCATTCCTATAAATAATGAATTCTCTTAGGAATTAATTCAATGGAATATAAACCCAAGGAATTCAGCTTTTGAATTTAAATTCAAAGAATGATTTTAAAGAATGGTAGATTCAAAAATTTAAAGCCGAATTAAAAATATAAGGGAATTAATTCCAAATAGAATTCATTCTTTCCAGGCTTTGTATACATATATGTAATAAATGAGAAAATTATTTTGATAATAACAAAAGCATCAATTCTTAAATATCAAAGTTTATTTATAAGGAAGCATTCCTTTTTGGCAATGATTTGATGGTGGGTATACAAGATTCGGCACAGCCGAATATAACACTCTTACTTGTTTCTATTGTCATATTCAATGATTTTTTTCTCTTATTTAATGTTACGATTTCCTATTTTCTTTTTCTCGCTTTATTCCTATTATGTCTATGATTATATCCCATTTTCCTGATGTGTTTATGTAAGTATATAATCATCAGAGTGAGTTTCTTTTTAGCGCGTTTGTGTATCTACATTAATACTGCAAATGATTTCCATTTAGTTTTCCTCAATTCAAATACTGACGTTAATGACAAACTGTTCTTTATTTCCGGTTCAAAAATTCAATTAAATTCAAATGTAGGTGATTTACTTAGTTATTTCAATTATTTTCAACAGCATTCGTCATTGTATCCAGAGAAGAGTATGTGACAAATTTTAACAAATTATATTGAAGATTGCGAGCTGTAGTGTGCACAAAACGTTTGTACGGTTACAAATACTGACATACATAGGTTAATCGAATCAGAAAGTGATTCTGAACCGATTGATATACTTAAGGACAAATATTTTTGAGTGTTACAAGCATCAGTATATTAGACGTAGTTAAAATATAAACAGCCGAAATCGGAAGGTCCGGATGTATGGGGGCTAGGGCAGAAATTGAGCCGATCCTTATAAAATGTATTATTGGGAATTATCTATATACATACATATACAAAAATGAATGTGTGTTCGGGAAGATTGTAGTATATTTGTCGTAGTTATGAGCTAAAAGGGCCAAATCGGTAGGTACGGTTGTATGGGGGCTAGGGCAAAGATTGGTCCGATCCTTATAACATTTAATGTCGACATTTATGTTTATATAAAATCTATTTGTGCCAAATTTCATTGTGATACTAGTGTTTATAAGTGAATTGTGGACATTGATGTCATCTGAAGGGAATTTTGTATGGGGGATAGGGTCAAATAATGCCCGATCATTATAAAAATCGACAGTGTTATTTATAATTATATCAAACTTAGTTGTGCCGATTTTTGGAGAGATAGTGGTATATTTGACAAAGTTATGAGCTTAAAGGCCCAAATCGGAAGGTCCGGTTATATGGGGGCTAGGGCAAAACTAGGGCCGATCCCTATAAAATTTAATGTTAGGAATTATGTTTATATAAAACTCATTTGTGCCAAGTTTCATCGTGATACTAGTGTTTATAAGTGAATTGTGGACATTCAAGTCATTTTCTGAGGGGGACGTATGGGGGCTAGGGTCAAATAATGCCCGATCTTTACGAAAATCACTGGAATTATTAAGACGTATATAAAACTAAATTTTGCCAATTTTTGTAGAGATAGTAGATCATTTAACATCCTATTCGGGGGGTCCAGTTGTATGGGGGCTAGGTGAAATAATGGACCAATTTCAACCATTTTAGCCTTCGTTCTTGGAATGAGACGGACATAGCTTAATCGACTCAGGAAGTGATTCTGAGCCGATTGGTATACTTGGGTGTTACAAACATCAGCACAAACGCATAGTACCCTCCCCACTATAGTGGTGTAGGGTAAAAAAATACAAAGTGAGAGTTTTTTTATTAAATAAGCAAATACATAATAGTAGTTTGTAGTTTTATACCCTACACCATTATAGTGGAGAGGGTATTATGCATTTGTGCTGATTTTTGTACTGCATAGAAATATTGGTCCTACACTTTCTTAAAGTATTCCTGACTCAGAATTATGATTAAGGCCGTCCGTCGGTATTTCCGTCCGACTGGCTGTCCATGTAAAATTTGTGCGCAAGGTACAAATGAATAATGAATAATTTTCAAAATATACTAATGCTGTGGGGTATCATATGGTCGGCCATGCCCGACTATACTTTTCTACTTCCTCATTATGAAAAATTTGATTTGTTGGTGTTTGGATTATCGTAATACTTAATATAGTAGTTTATCCCTTGCTAATAGAGAATCTTTGGGGAATATTTGGGGCATGACTAGACATTCCAGTAGACACAAACTTTTGTGTATTTATTACTATAGAACTACATATATCCCTGATTCCACATTAAACTGATAAGTTTACTTACATGATCTACTGTTAAAGTAGAACATCATTATAATTCTTTAAAAATTCACATTTCATCTCATTTCATACATTGTCCTCGCATGTTTACTCACCCTCTATAGCTCTCTTTTGCTTTTACGCCCATTTTCAACTTTGTCTTTAGGTTTGTTAGTTCTATATTTTTGTCATATTTTAATATGCTTCTGCTTTGTTTTTGTTGGTGTTATTGTTATTTAAGAATTTTTACACAATTTCATTTGCAGAAGGAAGAGAAAGAAAAACGAAATGCAGAAAAGTTTATTGTCATTGTTGTGAAATTGTGACATGATTGTCATGGTAGTAGAAATAATGTTCATATGTTGTTGTTGGTATTTTTCCATTGACACAAATACATACTGTCCTATATGCACATATACATACATATGCATATGTATGTCAGTACGTTTATTCATATAAACATTTAACGCATACTGGTATACACCCCAGCAGTCAATCTATCCGGTCTCTTTAAATACTAAATATACTTTTGACATCCGTAGAAGTGGGTTATTCCCTAGATAGTAACAAGACCAACAATTACACTAGCTTTGAGTATTCTGTATGTCAATACTCAAGGATAATATAAAATGGGGACTTTCACTTTTACCAACAGGGTATGTGGGATATAATCATATGTTTGTAACACAATGTTTTAAATGCGACTATCAAATAATGTATGTGCATATGTCTGTACTTTGTAGTTATTGTTGATAATTTATACTAGGGATGTAACGAATGCTCGCATTCGCATATGCGAATGCGAATAATTCGCTTCATTTTTTACATTCGCATTTGCTTTCGCATTCGCTAAAATTAAGCGAATAATTCGATTCATTAAAAAAAAATAAAAAAAAATCTGGCAACGTTTTTTTTTGCGAAAATAAATTAAAAGAAACGTCAAAAACAAGTAAACATCAAATACGTTTTTTTACGGTTAATGTTTGCTGTTTATTGAAAAGCGTGAAAAGTATTTAAAATGAAGCCAAAATCAAGCAGTGTTTGGAAATATTTTACAATTTTAGGAAAAGAAAAAGCCAAATGTACAATTTGTGAAAAAATATTATCCCGTAAGGGTCGGTGCACAAGTGGCTTGATTATTCATTTAAAACACAAACACAATGAGGAGTACAAAAAAATGGAAGAAACCAAATGTGAAAAAAGAGCCTTAACATCAATGCCAACAACTTCTCTGCAAGCCGCAAAAAGACAATTAACAATAAATGAATCTTTAAGGGGTAAAGTTATGTGGGACGTGTGCAACCCGAGATCAAAGGAAATAGATAAATTAATTGGAGAGATGGTTGCTTTGCAAGATCTTCCGTTTAATTTTGTAGAAGGAATCGGTTTCAGGCGTTTAATGGAGTCAGTATTACCCCGCTATGTTTTGAGGGGACGGCAATACTTTACGGAATACGTTTGTGAAACAATGTATGCAGAAATCAAGAACCAAATTGTTCAGTTATTAAAAACATTTAACAAACTTTCTTTTACCACTGACATTTGGTCGGAACCCAGTGCTGGGGTTTCTCTTTTAAGTTTGACAGCACATGGTATATCATTGGAGTTCCAAAGAGTAAATATTGTACTCAGGTGTGAAAGCATCGAAGGCAGTCATACTGGCGATGTTATAAAATCAACTATACTTTCAATGATAAATGAATGGCAAATTTCTGATAAAGTACACTGCGTTGTCCATGATAAAGGGTCTAATATGATTAGAGCAATGAATCTTACTAACTTTTTGCACATAAACTGTTCCGTACATCAGCTTCAACTTTGTATTAAAAATGCTTTAAACTTAAAAGAAATTCAAGGGCTTATTGCGACTAACAGGAAACTAGTCTCACATTTCAATCACTCACTTTTGGCAAAGGAAAAGCTGAGTAATATACAAAAAAACAAGCTGAACCAAAAACCTCTTGGTGTAATACAGGATTGTCCAACCAGGTAAATGTGTCATAAGTTACCGACAATAAACGGCTTCGATTTAAAAGTTTTTTTGTGTTAAAAATTGGAGCCGTTTAGAGTCGTTAAGGAGTCCCCATAAAATAAATCAAATTTATGTTTTTGTAGATGGAATAGTACATATTATATGATGGAAAGATTATTGAAAATTAAAGACTCAATAATATTGTATCTTAACAACTACGAGCAACTTTCCATAACTCTCGATGATTGGAAAATAATGGAAAAATGTGTAAACATCTTAAAACCTTTTGAGGAGGTTACTCGAGAACTTAGCAGTTCAACTATTTCGATTTCGTCGGTTATACCATTAATACACATTCTCACATCTAAATTAAATAAAGAAAAATCATTGGAAAGCGGTCCACCTTATGTAGCCAAAATAATTGAAACGCTTATGTATGAGCTGAATTTCAGATTTTCAGATTTAAGACAAACACCAATATTTTCAATATCAACATATTTGGATCCAAGATACAAACTAAAGTTTTTTGGCGAGGATGATAAAAATAAGATTCGCTCTGAACTTGTAAAATTAATACATCAAAATTATTCCGATGTTGAAGTGTGCAATTCTTCAACAAAAATAACAGAGAAAACTACTTTAATAGCTAATGACAACGACGCAGGTCCCCATAACGCTTCATCACAAATACAAGCTGATATAGAAATGTTTTTAAATGAAGACAGCAGTGATATTGAATACGAAGTGGATGAAATATTAACAGTTTCTGAAATAAACGAGGTATTAAAAGAATATGATAAGGAACGAAAAGTTCACATTTCCCAAGACCCACTACTATGGTGGAAAAAAAACTGTTTAAAATATAAAATTTTAGTTCCGGTAGTACGTCAGTTTCTATCCACTCCCCCCGGAAGTGTTCCTAGTGAACAATTATTTAGTGGAGCTGGATTAATATATGATACTCGACGCTTCAATCTTAAAAGTGACAAAGCAGCAAAACTTTTATTTATAAAATATAATTTGGCTCAATTAAATTTTGAATATTAAAGGGTTTGTTTTAAATAATAGTATATTTATCATTAAACAGTTTAGTTGCTGATATAATTTTTTAAATCTAAATAAAATATTAACACCCTTATTCATAAACAACATTTTATTTTATAAAAGGTTTATAAAACAAAATTTTGATTTATAAACTGTTTATAAAATATTTTTTATGAATAAGGCCTTTAGTATACTTGGAATAAGCAGCCAAAATCAGTAATGAAACATGAATTATCTAGTCGTATTACTAGTAAGTGGAAATTAATTAATTTCAATTAAAATAACTTATGTTTTTAACTAAAATATTTTTAATTTTTTTTTTTTGTATTTTATTAACGATTTTTTGTGTAAATTTAGTTTGTAATATTGAATTCAAATAAAAACAAACATAACTTTTTTGCAAAATTTGAATTAAAAATTTCTCTTAGGTAATAATTTCGGTATATATTCGCATTCGCTTTCGCATTCGCATTCGCAAAATTTTAAAATTACTATTCGCTTTCGCATTCGCATTCGCTAAACTAGCATTCGCAACATCCCTAATTTATACTGGTGGATGTGAGTGTATCACTACAAATTTATATTTTATTTTTTTCCCATCCTTGTTGTGCGTATCTTTATACGTGCTTGTGTGCCAGTTGTATTCGACTTATTGCATATTTATGGAAATTTGTTTTAATTTTTTTTGTTGCTGTTCTTGATATTGTTACAAAAGTTTTCAAGTTTACTATTACAAACAATACAGATACAAATATAAGCAACCAAGTGTATATGTATCTAAAAATCCTACCTACTTATATGTATGTATTCATATACGGTTAAGCTCCTGATAATGCTGCTGATGCTGACGATTTGTGTGTGTGAGATGTACGAATTTGTACAATTTTCAATGTTTTGCATAAACGTGCATACAGATGTATGACTATTTTTCATATTTAAATGATATCTGTTTATATGTAAGTTATATATTTACACTGAACAAAATTATTATCGGAATCTGATCAAATTTTTCTATAGGAATGTTGTCAGAATCTTATCAACTTTTTCTATAGAAAAGTTGTTAGAATTTTATCAACTTTTTCTACAGAAAAGAAATCAGAATCTTATCAACTTTTCTGTTGAAAAGTTGCCAAAATCTGTTCAACTTTTCCTTAGAAAAGTTTTCAGAATCTGACCAACTTTTCTATAGAAAAGTTGTCAGAATCTGATCAACTTTTTTATAGAAGTTGTTAGAATCTGATCTATAGAAAAATTGTTAGAATCTGATAAACTTTTTCTATAGAAAAGATGTAAAAATCTAATCAACCTATTCTATAGAAAAGATTTCAGAATCTGATCAACTTTTTCTATAGAAAAGTTGTCAAAATCTGTTCAACTTTTTCTTAGAAAAGTTGTCAGAATCTGATCAACTTCTTCTGTGGAAAAGTTCTGAGAATCTAATCAACTTTTTCTGTGGAAAAATTGTCAGAATCTAATCAACTTTTTTGTAGAAAAGTTGTCAGAATCTTGTCAAAATATATGTATATATTTAATCCCTTAATTCCCAGTAAAACACAGAGCAGCAACAAATTTTTTCTAGTTCGATAATTTACAACACATCATCTTCATCTCGTTCCTTGAAACTCCAAATTCCTGCAAATTGTTTTCTATCTGGCGTCTCCAAGTATTTGCAGGTCTGCTGGTTCTTCTAGAGCCTTGAGAGATGAATTCGGGACAGATCTGTACATGGCTTTCTCAAAGTGTGCGCTAGCCAACCACATTTACAAGAACGTATGCACATCTTCATGTTAATAGCTAGCACTAGCTGCACGGGAGGGGAAGGCTTTAATTTTGGACAGTGTGCTTGAGAATAGTGATAGAAGACCTACGTCGTCAGCATAATCTATGTCATCCAGTCTATCATAGAGTTGTTCAGTACAACATCTAGAACAACATTAAATAAAATTGGGGATAAAACACAGCTTTGTCGTACTCCTACGTTAATATTTATGGGTTTGCTCTGTGAGCCTTCATGAAGACAAAAAGAGTTGTTGTATAGCTCTGTTACGAGTCTGTAATATGATCAGTGATATATTTGCATCGAAGGGCCACCCATATATTATGCAATATATGGGCAATAATCTTGTTTCAAAATATCGTGATCAAAATATGATTAACTTTTTTTATAGAAAAGTTGTCAAAATCATCTTTTGATCAACTGGCAACTTTTCAATAAAAACATATCTGATCAATTATTTCTCTAAAAAACTTTTTAGAATCTGATCAACTTTATCTATGGAAAAGTTGCCCTATAAAAGAGTTGTCAAAATTTGATCAACTTTACTATACCCTACACCACCATCAGTGGTGATAGAGGGTATATAAAACTTTGTCATTCCGTGTGAAACACCAAGAAATATTCATCTGAGACCCAATATAGTACATATATTCTGGGTCCTTATCAAATTCTGAGTCGATTTAGCTATGTCCGTCTGTCTGTGTAAAACACGCTCACGATAAAACGAAGCAATAGAGTTTAACCAAATTCACACAAAATGTTCTTCATTTTCCTAAATTGTTTGGTATTGAAAATGGGAAAAATCGGCTCACACCGTTAAAAGTTATGAATCAAAATTTAAAACAACCTCGAAAAAAATAAGCATTTTTTACACATTCTGATGTAATTTTCTCGAAAACTATGCAAGATAATTCCATGAAAATCACCACACATTCGTTCCTACACAAGATCTTGATCCCTGTTGAAAATGAATGGGTCCACAATTTCATGTACCTCCGATACAAAAGTAAATATTCCCGGAAAATATTTAACTTCCGCCACAATGTCGATATCTTCACAAAATTTTACAAATTAAAATCCTATGTCAATAGAATTCATTCAGAGAAAAAATTTTTTGGATCGGTCCATAATTGGACATAGCTCCCATACAAGGTCCCCTCCCGAAAATCACTTAAAGCCACATAACTCATTACCAAATTAAGATATCCATATAAAATTTGGCTCAAGTATTACTTATATGCACAGAAATATTACTGTGAAAGTTTTTTTCGATCGGTCCATAATTGGTCATAGCTCCCATTCAAGCTCCCCTCCATAACTCATTACTTAATTAAGATATCAATACAAAATTTGGTATAAGTATTGCCCATATGCACAAAAATATTACTGTCAAATTTTTTTCCGATCGGTTCATAATTGGTCATAGCTCCCATACAAGGTCCCCTCATTACTAAATTAAGATATCCGTTTGGTACAAGTATTGCTTATATGCACAGAAATATTACTATAAAATGGTTTTACTATCGGTCCATACCTGGTCATAGCTCCCATACAAGGTCCTCTGCCGAAAATCACTTAAACCCACATAACTTTATATACATAATTGGTCATAGCTCCCATACAAGGTCCTTTTACGAAAATCTCTTAAACGCACATTACTCATTACCAAATAATTTGATACAAAGTTTGGCACAAATATTAGTTTTGTATACAACAATTCTATTTCAAGATTTTTCACGATCGGTTCATAACATGTGTGCGGTCGATCCCATACTAGGTTCCCTTCAGAAAATCACTTAAACACACATTACTTATTACTAAATTACGATATAGATACAAAAGTTGACTAAAATATAGCTTTTATGTACAGAAATTTTGCTTAAAGAATTGTTTACGATCGGTTTATATTTGGTCATATCTCCCATACTAGGTCCTTCCCCTAAAAGCGCTTTAACCTTATTTAACTAGTTGCATTATCAATTTGTGCAGAACAAAATTATGTATATGTATTTTGAAAATCCTTAAATCTTTCACACATATGCATACATGCAAATTACTAAATATTGCTAAGCGCTATAAAAACATGTAGAAAATGACGTTTGTAATGTTCAATTAATCTTGGAATTGTAATACATTTAAGGTGAAAATCTTGGGATTTTTCTATTTAAGACATGAGAAAACTTATTTCTACAAATATTTGATCAATTAGAAAAGTATTAATATAAAAGTGGCTGGTGTAGGGTATTGAGGATTCGGCTCAGTCGAGTATAGCACTCTAACTTGTTTTTTAGAAAAGTTGTCAGAATCTGAACAAAGTTATTAGAATCTGAGCTAGTTTTTCATTTAGCAGAGACTCAAGAATAAGTATAAAATATATGGAATTACGAATTAGAGCTTTAATTATATGAAAAACGCAATATATGTAAATTTCTTTCAGTATATTGCTTATCTGGACAACTTTAAGCAAATTTAAAATGTATTTATTTGAGTATGAGGTTCATGATGATGGTTTACAGAAAAAAAAATCAAAAAGATACTGAAAATAAAAGTTGTAAGGCATTTATTGTGTCGAATGGAATGTGTAAACTTGAATATAAAATAGAAATATCGATTTAGACCTATAACATTTAAATGCAAGTAACAATACAATGTATTTTAAATGTTTTTATACCCACCATCAAAAAAGATGGGGGGTATATTGATTTTGTCATTCCGTTTGTAACACATCGAAATATTGGTCATAGACCCATAAAAGTATATATATTCCGGGTCCTTATTAAATTCTAAGACGATCTAGCCATGTCCGTCCGTCTGTCCGTCCGTCCGTCTGTC
The DNA here is from genome assembly GCF_015586225.1 of Lucilia sericata. Lineage (NCBI taxonomy): Eukaryota > Metazoa > Arthropoda > Insecta > Diptera > Calliphoridae > Lucilia > Lucilia sericata. Next base: position 17,852 of record NW_023995761.1, on the reverse strand, counting down.
CGTCTGTCCGTCTGTCTGTTGAAATCACGATAGGGACCACACGAGAGGAGCTAGACAGTTGAAATTTTGCATAAATATTCTATATTGTTAAGGTTTGTTCGGTATTGAAAATGGGCAATATCGGTCCACTTTTTCGGATAGCCCCCATACAAGTGGACCTCCAAAAAACAGCTTTAACGGGCATAACTGTTTTATAAGTAGGAGTATAGCTATGAAATTCGACATAAAGAAGTTTAATGTGAGCCAAAATCTTTCTACCAAATTTTTTGAGGATCGGCCTATAAATGACCCTACCCCCCATATAAGGTTCCCTTCTGAAAATTACATTAACACTCATTACTGGTCCCAAAATGCAAGTATAGCGATGAAATTCGGTATAAATATATTTCTTACGAACCAAAATCTCTCTACCAATTTTTTTTAGGATCGGCCCATAAATAACCCTACCCCCTATATAAAGTCCCCTTTAGAAAATGACTTTAACACTCATTACTAGCCTAAAAATTCGAGTATAGCGATGAAATTCACTATAAGTATGTTTCTTACGAACCAAAATCTCTCTACCAATTTTTTTTAGGATCGGCCCATAAATGACCCTACCCCCCATATAAGGTCCCCTCCTGAAAATGACTTTACACTCATTAGTGGCCCTAAATTGCAAGTATAGCGATGAAATTCGACATAAATAAGTTTCATGTGAACCAAAATTTTTCTACCAAATTTTTTGAAGATCGGTCCATAATTAACCCTACCCCCCATATAAGGTCCCCTTTAGAAAATTACTTTAACACTCATTACTGCTCCAAAAATGCGAGTATAGCGATGAAGTTCGGTATAAGTAAGTTTCTTACGAACCAAAATCGCTCTACGAATTTTTTTAAGATCGGCCCATAAATGACCCTATCCCCCATATAAGGTCCCCGTCTGAAAATTACTTTAACGCTCATTACTGACTAAAAAATATGAATATAGCAATAAAATTTACACAATTAAGTTCCTCGCGAGCCAAAATCTTTTTAATAACTTTTATGTGGATAGGTCCATAATTGGCCCTACTCCCCCTATATTAGATTAAACGCTCATTACTGTCTTAAAAATATGAGTAAAGCGATGAAATGCTACACACGTAAGTTTCTTACGAGCCAAAACCTCTGTACCAATTTTTTTGGATCGGCCCATAAATGACCCTTCCCCCATATAAGGTCTCCCTCTGCAAATAACTACATTGCTCATTACTGGCTTCAAATTATGAATGTGACGAAAATTAACGCACATAAGTTTAATGCGTGCCAAAATCTCTCCACCAAATTTAGGGAAGATCGGTCCATAATTTACCCTACCGCCCATATAAGGTCCCCTTCAGAAAATTACTTAAACGATCATTACTGGCTTAAAAATATGAGTTATGAAATACGGTTATGAAATTCGCTCCGAATTCCATGCGGAATGTGTTGCTAATACACAAAAGGTTCCCTTCAGGAAAGAGTTTTGGTTAATAACTACGAGTGTTCCTTATTTAAAATACGAGTATAGCGCTGAAATTTTGCATAAACAAGTCCTATACATAATCTATGTACAAAATTTTATGAGTATCGGTTCATAATTGACGCTCACGGTTTAAGAATTGAAATAAAACATTTGTTTTTTTTTTTTAAATTAATATTTTGTTAGTTCAAAAGAGCTCGGGCCATAATTGACTTAAGCCATATTCCAAATATCACGCTGATGTTTATAGGGGAGCATTCCTTTTACGGCATACGGTTTGATGGTGGGTATATAAGATTCGGCACAGCCGAATATAACACTCTTACTTGTTATATATATATTTTTGAATGTAAACAAATATAAGTTTCTAGTATTTCGTAAACCATGTTAACAATTGTTCAAAATTAAGCCAGTGAATATTGTTTGATTATTTTTTTTATACTTCGTTAAGATCCTTGTGCCATTCAAGTATCCCAAAGCTATATAATTGTTTTGCATGTGTTTGTATATGTTATTAGGGTGTATTCGTATGAATATGTATTTTATACATATTTATATTTAAATAAAATAAAACAAGTAAGAAATTATAGTCGGGCGTGGCCGACCATATGATACCCTACACCAATTGCGAGTATTAAATGTGATTAATTTCAATAATGAAGCATTTCTGTTAATCTTATATAGGTTCCAAATAATGTCTGTTCATTTTCGGTTGTATGCTGACTACGAAAAATAGAAGACCGATTTCAATCATTTTCAACAGCCATCGTCAATGGATCCAGAGAATAGTAGGTGACACATTTTAACAAATTATATTCAAAATTGCGATCTGTTGCGTGCACACATGGTTTACACGGTCACAAAGACGGACATAGCTTAATAAGGACAAATATTTTTGAGTGTTACAAACATCACCCCATTGTGACACAATATTGCGTGAAGCCTAATATACATATATAAAAATGAATGTGTGTTTGTTTGTATGTTTATATGTTTGTATGTTTGTGTGTTTATATGTTTGTATGTTTGAACGTTATAGACTACTAAACGGCTAAACCGATTTTCTTCAAATTTTCACAGCACATTCGTATGTCTGGCAATAGGCTACTTTTTATTTCCGATCATGGCGAAAAATGACTGAATGTTATTTATAATTACATATCTTAGTTGTGCCAAATTTTGGGAAGATAGTAGTATATTTATCGTAGTTATGAGCTAAGAGGCCCTAATCGGTAGGTCCGGTTGTATGGGGGCTAGGGCAAAAATTGGTCCGATCCTTATAAAATTTAATGTCGAAATTTTATATAAAATGTTTATATAAAATCTATTTGTGGTAAATTTCATATTGATACTAGTGTTTATAAGAGAATTGTGGACATTCAAGTCAAATAATGCCCGATCATTTTAAAAATCGACAGTGTTATTTATAATTATATCCAACTTAGTTTTGCCGATTTTTGGAGAGATAGTAGTATATTTGACAAAGTTATGATCTAAAAGGCCCAAATCAGAAGGTCCGCTTATATTGGGGGCTGGAGTAAAACTTGGCCCGATCCCTATAAAACTTATTGTTGGGAATTACGTTTATATAAAACTCATTTGTGCCAAATTTCATCGTGATACTACTGTTTACAAGTGAATTGTGGACATTCAAGTCATTTTCTGAGGGGGACTTTGTATGGGGGCTAGGGTCAAATAAAGCCCGATCTTTACGAAAATCACTAGAATTATTAAGACATATATAAAACTAAACTTTTCCAATTTTTGTAGAGATAGCAGATCATTTAACATAACTATGAGGTCAAAAGCCCTATTCGGGGGGTCCGGTTGTATGGGGGCTAGGTTAAATAATGGACCGATTTCAACCATTTTCAATAGCGTTCGTCCTTGGATCAAGAGAAGTGTATGTTCCAAATTTCATCAAATTATCTCAAAAATTGCGACCTGTAGAGTGCGCACAAGGTTTACATGGACACACAGACAGACAGACAGACAGACAGACAGACGGACGGACGGACGGACGGACATAGCTTAATCGACTCAGGAAGTGATTCTGAGTCGATTGGTATACTTTAAGGTGGGTGTAGGACCAATATTTTTGGGTGTTACAAACATCAGCACAAGCGCATAATACCCTCCCCACTATAGTGGTGTAGGGTATAAATATTAAGTTAAAGTTTAGTATGTGCCGAATACCGGCTGGGGACTTTGGCATAAAAAATATATGCTTTTCAACTCAAATAACAGCTGATTCTATATTTATTTTCTACTCAGCTCACATTCAACAAAATAACGTTGAAATAAATTGGAAACTAATGCAGACTATTTGCGGATTAATTGAGATTTATTGAATGAGTACATGTTTCACTGTAAACGGAAAATAAGTATTTAAACACATTTTGTAGATAGTACTAAAGAAAAAAATTGTATTGCTTAAAATAACTATTATATTAAATAAGTAAGAAAGTATAGTCGGGCTTGGCCGACTATATGATACCCTACACCAATTATGAATATTTAATGTGATTTATTTTTCATAATAAAGCATTTATCTTGAAAATTACCTTGATTCCTATTTATTTAAGCAATTTATTGACGAAAAACTTATTTTGTAAAAGAGGCTTTATATGGGGGATAGGAGCAAATGTGGACCAATCCCGATAAAATGGGCTGGATAGATTTGTATTTATATAATATTTATATAATATATATAATATTTGTCTGTGTTACATTTCATTGCAAGAACTACATTTTACTGCTAATAAATGAATTGCGGACATTCAAGTCACTTTTTGAAGGCGGCTTTGTGTGAGGGCTAGGGTCAAATGGAGTTCGATCATTTCGAAATTCGGCAAGGTTATCAAGGCTTGTATAAAACTTAGTTGTGCGAACTTTCATCGAGATTTATATTATACATAATTATGAGCTCATAAGCCCTTTTCGGGGGGTTCAGTTGTATGGGGGCTAGGTGAGATAATGGACCGATTTTAAACATTTTCAACACGCTTCATCCTTGGGTAAAAAAAGGTGTATTCAAAATTTCATCAAATTATCTTGAAAATTGCGACCTGTACTTTGATAACAACGTTTACATGGACACACGGACGGACAGACGGATATCGTTAAATCGACTCAGAAAGTGATTTTGAGTCGATCGGTATACTTTAAGGTGGGTATATTACTAATATTTTAATGCGTTACAAACATCAGCACAAACGCATAATACCCTTCCCACTATAGTGGTGTAGGGTATAACAAGTAAGAGTGTTATATTCGGCCATGCCGACTCTCATATATCCACCTTCAAATCATCCTTATAAATAAACTTTGGTATTATCGATCTATGTTGAATCATATGTCGATATTAATATAAACATCAGGGAAATATTTGGAAGAGGGTACTTAATTAAGCTTAATTTAAGCATGGACCGTGCTCTTTCGAATTAAAAATATTAATTTTGTTTGATACAATATTTATAACCACAAACCGTTTTTTTGTAAGAGTGGTTATATGGAGCGTAGAGTCAATTATGGACCTATCCTTGTCGGTTTATACAATAATTATTTGTGTCTAATGTAGCTGTACTTGTATATTTAATTCAGTCAGAGGTTCAAAGTAATTATCTGAAGGAAACCGAAAATGGGTGTTTGATTAGTTATCGACCGATCCCCATCAAATTCTCTTGAAAAATTCCAGTTCCTATAAAACTACCTTAATCTGGAACAACTTTTGAGCCATACATGAGCGTTAAAGTGATTCTCTGGAGTGAATCTTATATAAGGGTCAATTACAAACCGATTTTTATAAACCTTCGTACAAAAATTATGTTCGTAAGTCGTAATTTTAAGCAACTAATGACAGTTAAAGTAATTTTACTGAAGTGGTCATTTATCGATCCATCTTCATCAATGTCGGTAGGAAGATTTCAGTTCCCATAATATTTGTTTATGTTGAATTGCATATATCTACTCGTATTTTTATGCCAGTAATGAGCGATAAAGACGCCCTTATACGCACACCCCCCGTATAAGTCAATTATGGATCGATATTTCTAATATTTAGAACGATTTTTGTACATAAAATTTTGTTTATGACGCATTTTTGAGCTAGTAATGAGCTTTAAAGTCATTTTCTAATGGGGACCTTAATAGGAGCATAGCGTAGGGGCTCATATAAAACTTGTTTATGTGAAATTTCATCGCTGTAGTCGCATTTGAACGTTACAGCCAGCAACGAGCATTACAGTCACTATCTGAGGGGACCTTATATGGAGGGTGTGGTCAGCTATAGACCGATCCCCATAAAATTTGATAAATAATTTTTGGCTAGTACAAAATTCTTATAAAACATGTTTGTGCCGAATTTCACCGCTATTGATGCTTCCCTTAGCCAGTTATGGGCGATAAAGTCATTTTCTGACGGGGACTTCAAATGGGCGGTAGGGTCAATTATGGACCTATCCTTATAAAATTTTACAAAGATATTTAGGTTCTCATTAAACATGTTTGTACCGAATTTCACCGCTATTGATACATATCATAGCCAGTTATGAGCGATAAAGTCATTTTCTGAAGGGGACTTTATTTGGGGGGTTTGGTCAATTATAAGTCTATCCTTATAAAATTATACAAAGAGATATACGTTCTTATAGAATATGTTTTTGCCGAATTTTACCGCAATTGATGCTTTTCTTATCCCGTAATGGGCGATAAAGTCATTTTCTGAAGGGAACATTATATGGGGAGTAGGGTCAATTATTAATGCTTCTTTTAGCAAGTTATGAGCGATAAAGTCATTTTCTGAAGGGCCTTATATGGGGGCTAGGCGAAATCATGGACCGATATTACCCATTTTAATACCAAACAAACTGCATCAACCAAAAGTATCTATGCAAAATTTCAGCTCGCTAGCTTTCATTTGGACTCTATCGTGTTTGCAAAAGCCAGACAGGCAGACGGACATGGCTAGATCGTCTTAGAATCTAATAAGGACTCAGAATATATATACTTTTATGGGTCTTAGACGAATATTTCATCGTGTTACAAACGGAATAACAAAAACAATATACCCCCATCTTTTTTGATGGTGGGTATAAAAATAAAAGAAAAAATTAAATAATTAAGAACTATCGCCCAGTGTCACCTCTTTCATTAACCGTACATAATATTCATATTATGTGTTTTATAAAAAAATATATATTTGAATTATTAATAATCTTCCTGGAATAATTAATTAAATTATTATTATTAACTTATTAATGCATCATTAGTGAAAATATTATTTTTTATCCAGCTGTTTTATAATTTTAAACAAACAGTTGCTATGTTTCAGTTAATGGACCATAGGGATAATATATACATACATAAGTACCATAATACACACATTTGAAGTATCTGAGTGTGACGTGTTTGTTCGAAAATACACTCGTATTTATATATAGAATAATCTTTTGAATTTTTAATTAAATTATGTTAAATTATATTTAAATGTTTCAGTATCAATTTACATAATTTGGTTGTAATATTAAAATTACAAAAGATATGCGAGTACCCTACAGAAACTTTTCAATCCGTGACATAACAATGTTTTGCCATCATCAACATGTACAGTTTTAAGGCTATTGTCAACCAACTTTAAGTTGGTTTATAAAAATTTCGACAAAGTTTGAATGTAAAGGATGGTTTTGGTTATTTTTTCAATTTTTAGATTTCTCACTTAAAATACATGTCTGTTTTGAATATTTCCTTCTATTGTTATCTAGAGTCCTGTTTCCCAGTTGTTGCTGTTAGCCACATTGTTGGCGTATGTAGCGTATCTAATTTTATGTAAATTGTTGTCAAATTATGCAAAGTATTTTGAAAATGTTGTTTTCATCTCTACATTTTACTTAACTTTACTGACCTATTTTCTCAACGGAAGTGGCTTCATTAAGAAGTTTCCGCTTCACTAGGATTTTGGGTAAAAAATTACAAAAATTTAAAACATGTACACAAATTTAAACATGCTTTAATTGCGTCAGTAATAGTTTGTAACACCCCCTTTTGTTCTCAGTATAACTTGCATAATTTTTAAACCACCGATCAGAACAGACGACTACAATAACAGGAATTACATTGTGGTGGTTAGTATAGACAGCAATAAATTAAAGGCTCCATTAAATATTCAAGTTTGAAATTCAATTTGTTAAATTAAGTTTTGGCATTTATGCAAATATTTTAACGTTCTAATGATATAAAAATGCGAAATTAAGAAATCAATTTGAGGCAAAATACCACATAATAATGATCCAGTAAAAACTTTCACTACCATGTAAGGGATTAAATGCAAAAATTCACTTACACAATAGCATTTTAAGTCATTATTTTAACATGGTGATGTCATTGGAGGCAAGTACTTACCACAAACGATTACAAGTAGTTAGAAAAAGTAGTCATTGTAAATCGCATGAAAAAAATGTATACAGCTTCTATATCTTTACTGGCAAGATTACTAATGAATTATAAATTAGTTATGTAACACATTATTAGCAAGACATTATCTAACTATTTCTATGTAATCCAAACGATATGTAGTAGTCATTGAAAACTATATTAATAAGTAAGTAATTACAACTGAAAGCCATTACCAAGTTTTTGCTGGGGAGTTGATAGTTTAAATACTTAAAATAAACTGAGTAGAACTAAATAGGAAATAAACTAGAATTGAACCAGAATTGAAATAGAACTGAACTAGAACTGAATTAGAACTGAACCAGAACTGAATTAGAACTGAATTAGAACTGAATTAGAAGTGAATTAGAACTGAGTTAGAACTGAATTAGGAGTGAATTAGAAGTGAATTAGAAGTAAATTGGAAGTGAATTAGAACTGAATTAGAACTAAATTAGAACTGAATTAGAACTAAATTAGAACTGAAGTAGAACTGAATTAGAACTGAATTAGAAATGAATTAGAACTGAACTAGAACTGAACTAGAACTGAACTAGAACTGAACTAGAACTGAACTAGAACTGAACTAGAACTGAACTAGAACTGAACTAGAACTGAACTAGAACTGAACTAGAACTGAACTAGAACTGAACTAGACTGACTAGAACTGAACTAGAACTGAACTAGAACGGAACTAGAACTGAACTAGAACTGAACTAGAACTGACTAGAATAACTAGAACTGAACTAGAACTGAACTAGAACTGAACTAGGAACTGAACTAGAACTGAACTAGAACTGAACTAGAACTGAACTAGAACTGAACTAGAACTGAACTAGAACTGAACTAGAACTGAACTAGAACTGAACTAGAACTGAACTAGAACTGAACTAGAACTGAACTAGAACGGAACTAGAACTGAACTAGAACTGAATAGAAACTGAACTAGAACTGAACTAGAACTGAACTAGAACTGAACTAGAACTGAACTAGAAACTGAACTAGAACTGAACTAGAACTGAACTAGAACTGAACTAGAACTGAACTAGAACTGAACTAGAACTGAACTAGAACTGAACTAGAACTGAACTAGAACTGAACTAGAACTGAACTAGAACTGAACTAGAACTGAACTAGAACTGAACTAGAACTGAACTAGAACTGAACTAGAACTGAACTAGAACTGAACTAGAACTGAACTAGAACTGAACTAGAACTGAACTAGAACTAGAACTGACTAGAACTGAACTAGAAACTGAACAAGAACTGAATTGGAACTAATTTTAATTTTTGATCTATGTTATATAACTTTGAATTTAACATGTTTTTATATAGTAACAATAATATTTGAAACCAATTGACCCCGTTATATCCAAACATTCTACGATAATTAATTTAAGTTTTGTCTAGGTCTTTAATAAAAACTAAAATTAATGACAAAATAATTCCCAAAGGTACTTTGTCATGTTTCTGCAGCGGAATGTTAATTCTGTTAGAAAAATCATGATGCATAAATTAACAATAGTCAATATAAAATCAGCAAACAAACAACTACAAAGTTAAGAACATAAAATTTTATTAAAATAAAAAAATGCCCCTTGTGACAACAATAAAGACCAAACATAGTGGGGGAAACATAATATTGTATAAAATGTTCCTCTCTGGCTGCTATAATAAACGTTAACCAGTAAAACTTGCTTTTATTTTTTGAGCAAAAAGTTAGCAGGTTGTAAAACAAATTGACTAAATACCCATTAATTCACAGTTTAATTTATATGGAATCTCTGTTCTGGTGTGGCAATTTTTTTGGACGGAATTGATGCTGGAAAATCATGACACTATGATAAATTAAATGCAATTTATTAAATCTTAAAAGGTGTAATGTCGAAAAAGTCTAAGTATTTAGGATTTAAAAAATGTTAAAAAAATTATAGTCAATTTTATAATACAATCATATATAAATAAGTATGTATACATATATGTATATATATATTTATATATATATATTTACTTAAATATAATTATTTTAATAATACGTCTGATGTTACTTTTTAAACTATTGCTGCCAAGTTTCTGTTTACACTTTCAAATTTTAAAAGCTTATGTATCCAAACAAGTTTTAAATGTAAAGGACTTCGTGTCAGTGCATTTCCACGCCCCGTATTGTACACAAAAAGGAAAATGTCAACATAAAATTGAGGAAATATGACAATATCGAATACGGCAATGACTTGCAAAGTCTCTGTTTATTAAGAATTTCTGTTTACTTTATATGGGATAAAGAACGAAAGATACTAAAAAGAGATATTTGCTATACATAGATACCAAATATGCGTTCACATATATTTTTCCAATACATAACATGAAACAGCAATTTCCACCAGCATTTATTCTTACCCGTCACAGCATTAAGGTGAAAATACGTTTTCCAGAACTTGCTATTTCTATGATGTTTTATAAATGAAGGGCTTATTGCAGTAACTCAATATGCCACCAATCATCACAATTCGATTTTATGTGCTTTTTGAGTTGCTAGGAACCATATCTAATGTCCCTAAAAAGATTTTTAGCGTATTATGGTAAATTGGCGATGTAATGGTCATGCCTCTTTTTCCATTTAAACAATTTGAAAAAAAAAAAACAAGTAAGAAATTATAGTCGGGCGTGGCCGACCATATGATACCCTACACCAATTGCGAATATTAAATGTGATTAATTTCAATAATGAAGCATTCTGTTATAGGTTCCAAATAATGTCTGTTTATGTACGGTTGTATGCTGACTAGGAGAAATAAAAGACCGATTGGATCCAGAGAATAGTATGTGACCCATTTTAACAAATTATATTCAAAATTGTGATCTGTTGCGTGCACACAAGGTTTACAGTCACAAAGACGGACATAGCTTAATAAGGACAAATATTTTTGAGTGTTACAAACATCACCACATTGTGCCGACGTTTGGATAGATAGTAGTATATTAGACGTAGTTAAAAGATAAAAGGCCGTAATCGGAAGGTCCGGATGTATGGGGGCTCGGGCAGCAATTGAGCCGATCCTTATAAAATGTATTATTGGGAATTATCTATATACATATATAAAAATGAATGTGTGTTTGTTTGTATGTTCATATGTTTGTGTGTTTATATGTTTTCTTCAAATTTCCACAGCGTATTCCTGTATATCTGGCAATAGGCTACTTTTTATTCCCGATCATGGCGAAAAATGACAATGTTATTTATAATTATATCAAACTTAGTTGTGCCAATTTTTGGAAAGATAGTAGTATATTTGTAGTAGTTATGAGCTAAAAGTCCCAAATCGGTAGGTACGGTTGTACGGGGGCTAGGGCAAAAATTGGTCCGATCCCAATAAAATTTATTGTTGGGAATTATGTCTATACAAAACTCATTTTTGCCAAATTTCATAGTGATACTAGTGTTTATAAGTGAATTGTGGACATTCAAGTCATTTTCTGAGGGGGACTTTGTATGGAGGCTAGGGTCATGTAATGTCCGATCTTTACGAAAATCACTAGAATTATTAAACATATATAAAACTAAATTTTTCCAATTTTTGTAGAGATAGTAGATAATTTTAAATAATTATGAGGTCAAAAGCCCTATTCGGTGGTCCGGTTGTATGGGGGCTAGGTGAAATAATGGACCGATTTCAACCATTTTCAATAGCGTTCGTCCTTGGACCAAGAGAAGCGCATGTTCCAAATCAAATCATCAAATCACCTCAAAAATTGCGACCTGTAGGGTGAACACAAGGTTTACATGGACACCGACGGACATAGCCTAATCAACTCAGGAAGTGATTCTGAACCGATTGGTATACTTTAAGGTGGGTGTAGGACCAATATTTTTGGGTGTTACAAACATCAGCACAAACGCATAATACCCTCCCCACTATAGTGGTGTAGGGTATAAAAATGAATGTGTGTTCGTTTGTATGTTTGTGTGTTTATATGTTTTCTTAAAATTATCACAGCGTATTCCTGTATATCTGGCAATAGGCTACTTTTTATTTTCGATCATGGCGAAAAATGACAGTGTTATTTATAATTATATCAAACTTAGTTGTGCCAATTTTTGGGAAGATTGTAGTATATTTGTCGTAGTTATGAGCTAAAAGGCCCAAATCGGTAGGTCCGGTCCGATCCTTATAAAATTTAATGTCGACATTTATATTTATATAAAATCTATTTGTGGCAAATTTCATCGTGATACTAGTGTTTATAAGTGAATTGTGGACATTAAAGTAATTTTCTGAAGGGGATTTTGTATGGGGGATAGGGTCAAATAATGCCCGATCATTATAAAAATCGACAGTGTTATTTCTTATTATATCAAACTTGGTTGCGCAGATTTTTGGAGAGATAGTAGTATATTTGACAAAGTTATGAGCTAAAAGGCCAAATCGGAAGGTCCGTTTATATGGGGGCTAGGGAAAAACTTGGGCCGATCCATATAAAATTTATTTTTGGGTATTATTTCAATACAAAACTCATTTCTGCCAAATTTCATCGAGATAATAGTGTTTATAAGTGAATTGTGGACATTCAAGTCATTTTCTGAGGGGGACTTTGTATGGGGGCTAGGGTCAAATAATGCCTGATCTTTACGAAAATCACAATAATTGTTAAGACATATATAAAAATATATTTTTTCCAATTTTTGTAGAGATATTAGATAATTTAACATAATTATGAGTCAAAAGCCCTATTCGGGGGGTCCGGTTGTATGGGGGCTAGGTGAAATAATGGACCGATTTCAACCATTTTCAATAGCGTTCGTCCTTGGACCAAGAGAAGTGCACGTTCCAAATTTCATCAAATTATATCAAAAATTGCGACCTGTAGAATGCGCACAACGTTTACATGGACACACAGACAGACGGACGGACGGACAGACGGACATAGCTTAATCGAATCAGGAAGTGATTCTGAGCCGATTGGTATACTTTAAGGTGGGTGTAGGACCAATATTTTTGGGTGTTACAAACATCAGCACAAACGCATAATACCCTCCCCACTATAGTGGTGTAGGGTATAATTATTTCATAAACTCGATATGCCACATATATTTTTTACACTTTTTAAGAAAGTCCTTTATAATGATGGAGATAAAAGCGGAATTGATATTTTTTTATGTTACTGTGATAGAACAAGTTAAGACAAGCATCATTATACGATGAGAAAAAGTTTTTGCTCGAAATCTCGGGAGATATAATTTTTTGAAATTAAAATGGCTTACCATGTTACTGCACAACAATAATTTCATATATAATTATGTTGCTTACCAAGTTCTTGCTGGTTGGAAAATGTTCGATTGCAAAACATCAATAAATTTTGCTTATAAATTTATATTTCGTGGAAAAATCTTATGTAATGTTCAAACTATGTGCATAATATAAAATCATATTTATCATACCAAATTAGCAAAGACATTGCAGCACATCTTATAATCTTTGTAAAACATATCACAATCAGCAGCATATACAAAAAGCAAAATATTATAACGCCTGTTATATATAGTGCATATCGAAACCTCTTTTGAACAATGGACATGAAATTTCTAAAATCCGTGCAAGACTTCTGACACAACATGCATCGAAATTCGTTCAGATGTTTAAAATGATGATCAAGAAGCAGAAAATCAACTATGCTGAATAAACGCAATATTATCTCAAATTTTAATCTGAATATTCAGTGCAAAACCCAAAATAATGTGTTTTGTCATTCTATTTTAAATAGAATCATACCACAGGACCTGCCTTTTACTGCAGAATAATTTAGCTAAGTATATTTAGCCAAATTTATTCTCATATAAAACAGTAACTAAAAATATAAATTTCATATTGAAAATAAAATTTATAAATTTTTTTGTAGCAAGAACATGATAAGCCACTTTGAAAATGTACTAGAACTTGCTTTTTGAAAATAAACAAGTTAGAGTGCTATATTCGGCTATGCCGAATCTTAAATACCTTCCACCAGCAAACTACTTTTTATTCAAACCCATCTAACTATCTAATTTTAGATAACTCGCCAAAATTTTTGTCGAACTAATTTGATTAGGTCCAGAAAAATTTAGAAAGATTTATCTATACATTAGCTTATGTCGAATTTTATCCGGATATAATAATTTAATAACGAATTAAGTGGTATTAAGTGATTTTCAACAGTTAACCTTATATGGGAGCTAAGACATTTTATGGACCGGTCCGGAAAAAATTCCGTATAATGATTTATATACATATATACAAAATACACATTTATGTCAAATTTTATACCTACATGTGTATAAAATGTGCGTTCAAGTAATTTTCAGAAATGGTCCTTATATAGGAGTTGTGACAAATTATGCACCGATCAGGAAACAATTTCGTATAATGCAGAGAAAGATCAAGTATAAATTCACTCCAATAGGTGCGCTTAGGTGATTTTAGGAAGTGGACTTTATATAGGAGCTAAAAAAAATTCGTAGAGTGATTTATGTAAAGACAAAACATATAAGTGTCGAATTTTCTCAAGATAACTTTATTTGACTATGAAATATGTGCATTTAAGTGATGCTCAGAAGTAGACCTTATATGGGAGCTGTGACCAATAATGGACAGATCCGACAAAAAAGTGGTAAAATGATTTGTATGTACACAAAACTTATTCAAGTCGAATTTTATTCCTATAGCTTAAGAATTCAGTGAAATATATGCCTGTAAGTGATTTTCGGAAGTGGACCTTATATGGGAACTATGACCAATTATGAGCCTATTCGGGAAAAATTTCGCAGAGTGATTTATATTTGGGCAAAACATGTTTGTGTCGAATTTTATCAAGATGGCTTTATTTGATAATGAAATATGTGCTTTTAAGTGATTTTCGTAAGTGGGCCTTATATGGGAGTTATGACCAATAATGGACCGATCCGTAAAAAATTTTTGTAAAATGATTTGTACGTACACAAAACATATTCAAGTCGAATTTTATCCCCATAGCTTTAGAATTCAATGAAATATATGCATATTTGTGTCGAATTTTATCAAGATAGCTTTATTTGACAAATATGGACTTTTAAATGATTTTGGAAGTGGGCCTTATATGAGAGCTATGACCAATAATGGACCGATCCGCAAAAAATTTGGTAGAATGATTTGTATGTACACAAAACAGCCCGAATTTTATCACAATAGCTTTATTCATCAATGAAATATGTGCGTTTAGGTGATTTTCGGAAGTGGACCTTATATGGGAGCTATGACCAATTGTGGACCGAATGCGATCTACGTAGGTAGTATGATTTCTGTTTATATTATATTTATATGTACAAAATTTGATGTTGATACCGATATATTTGATTGAGTTATTAACGATAAACTAATTTCCGGGAATATATACCTTTGTATGGGGGCTATGGGAAATATTAAATCGATTGTAAAGATTTTGAACATAATAGATCACTGCCCTAAAAAAATAAAGTGTGACAAAATTCATCGCAATATCTTTGGTAGTTTCTGAGAAAACTTCAAAAGAATTAGGAAAAAAACGTAATTTTTTTCGAGGTAGTCTGAAATTTGTACTCATAACTTTTTACGTTGTGAACCGATTTTGCTGATTTTCAATACCAAACTGCTTAGGATTATAATAAATATTTTGAATTTGGTTGATTTCCTTTACTTAGTTTTAACGTGAGCGTGTTTTACACAGACAGACAGACAGACAGACGGACAGACGGACATAGCTAAGGACCCAGAATATATATACTTTGTTGGGTCTTAGATGAATATTTTTGGTGTTACACACGGAACGACAAACTTATATATACCCTCTATCACCACTGATGGTGGTGGAGGGTATAAAAATGTTCAAATATTGTTAGGCAATATCTTGATAAGCCACAATTTTTTGCTAAAACAGTGGTTTCCTTTTTATTTATGATATCCATCTATTGGCATACGATAGTTATCGACCTTATATGATTATTAGGCGTGTTTAAAAGTACAAATTAAACAAGTTAGAGTGCTATATTCGGCTATGCCGAATCTTAAATACCCTCCACCAGTAAGCTACTTTTTATTGAAACCCATTTAAACTATCTAATTTTTAGATAACTTGGCAAAATTTTTGTTTCCTTATTGAGGGTACTAACATTTATGCATGTGTCAAACTAATTTTAATTAGGTCGAGAAAATGTATATTAATATGGGAGCTAAGACAACCTATGGACCGATCCGGAAGAAAAAAATCCGTAGAATGATTTATATATACAAAATACACATTATGTCGAATTTTATCCCGATAACTTTGATTGTTAATGTCCATTTGAGTAATTTTCGGAAATGGTCCTTATATGGGAGTTGTGACCAATTATCAACCGTTAAGGAAAAAAATTTCGTATAATGATTTATATGCCAAAAAATTCAAGTCGAATTTTACTACAATAGATTTATTAATTAATGAAATATGTGCGTTAAGGTGATTTTCGGAAGTGAACTTTATATGTATAGGAGCTACGACCTTACACAAAACATATTTGTGTCGAATTTTATCAAGATATCTTTATTTGTTAATGAAATATGTGCGTTTAAGTGATTTTTTTGAAGGAGCTATTACCATATATGGAACAATCCGGAAAAAAATTGGTAGAATGATTTATATGCTCACAAAACATATTCAAGTCGTACTTATATCCAAATAGCTTTATTATTCAAAGAAATATGTGCGTTTAAGTGATTTTCGTAAGTGGACCCTCTATGGGAGCCTATCCGGAAAAAAATTCGTAGAGTGATTCATATAAAGACAAAACATATTTGTGTCGAATTTTATCAAGATAACTTTATTTGACAATGAAATATGTATTTTTAAGTGATTTTCGGAAATGGGGTTATATGGGAGCTATGACCAATAATGGACCGATCCGTAAAAAATTTGGTGAAATGATTTGAATGTACACAAAACGTATTTTTGTCGAACTTTATCCCAATAGATTTAGAATTCAATGAGATATATGTGTTTAAGCGATTTTCGGAAGTGGACCTTATATGGGAGCTATGACCAATTATGGGCCTATCCGGAAAAAAATTTAGTGGAATAATTCATATTTATACGAAAATATTTATGTCGAATTTTATCACTAAAGCTTCTTTGACAATGAAATATGTATTTTTAAGTGATTTTCGGAAATGGGGTTATATGGGAGCTATGACCAATAATGGACCGATCCGTTACAAAATTAGTAAAATGATTTGTATGTATACAAAACATATTTGTGTCGAATTTTATCCCGATATCTTTATAATTCAATGAAATATATGCGTTTAAGTGATTTTCGGAAGTGGACTTTATATGGGAGCTATGACCAATTATGGACCGATCCGTAACAAAATTAGTAAAATGATTTGTATGTATATATAACATATGTGAGTCGAATTTTATCCCGATATCTTTATAATTCAATGAAATATATGCGTTTAAGTGATTTTCGGAAGTGGACTTTATATGGGAGCTATGACCAATTATGGACCTATCCGGAAAAAAATTCGTAGAGTGATTAATATTTACACTAACATATTTGTGTGCGATTTCATTCAAAGGATAGCTTTATGTGACAATGAAATATGAGCTTTTAAATGATTTTCGGAAGTGGGCCTTATATGGAGCTATGACCAATAATGTACCGATCCGTAACAAAATTAGTAAAATGATTTGTATGTATACATAACATATGTGAGTCGAATTTATCCCGATATCTTTATAATTCAATGAAATATATGCGTTTAAGTGATTTTCGGAAGTGGACTTTATATGGGAGCTATGACCAATTATGGACCGATCCGTAACAAAATTAGTAAAATGATTTGTATGTATATATAACATATGTGAGTCGAATTTTATCCCGATATCTTTATAATTCAATGAAATATATTCGTTTA
>NW_023995760.1:72500-85938 GCF_015586225.1 Lucilia sericata | reverse complement strand
AAGATAAGTCGACTAGAAATGCTGGGCGTTGCTTCTTCATATAAATTAAATTTCAAAGTCGCATATCTGGGAATATAAAACAACTAAAAAAATTATATGGGAATATGGTTTTTAGTGTAGCAAAGCACGCTATGTAAGCTAGTGTTTTATAAAGAAAACAATATTCACTAAAAACTGAAATTTTTACTCATACATGTTACTACTGCATCTATACTCCTTCCCACAACCTATTTTTCTAATTCAAACACAATTCACTGCATGAGTACCGGTAATACCCGGAGTGTTGGTCAAATAAAAAGTCATTCTCAAAAACTTTTGGATTCGCTTTTAAGTGCGTCAAATACTTGATCAGTGGACATTCTACCTCTATTTTAAAACATTATATATAATATGTTTCGATTTTAATTAAATTTAAATAACAGATAAAATAATGATAAAATTTATGAAATTTTGTCATTCCGTGTGTAACACCAAGAAATATTCATCTGAGACCCAACAAAGTATATATATTCTGGGTCCTTATGAAATTCTGAGTCGATTTAGCTATGTCCGTCTGTCCGTCCGTCTGTCTGTATGTCCGTGTAAAACACGCTCACGTTAAAACGAAGCAAGGGAAATTAACGCAATTCAGCAAAAATATTCATTAGTCCGGTACTGAAAATGAGCAAAATCGGTTCACATCGGGAAAAGTTATGAATCAAAATTTAAAACAACTCCGAAAAAATAAGCATTTTTTATACATTCTGATGTAATTTTCTCGAAAACTATGCAAGATAATTTCTTAAAAGTCATTATACATTCGTTTCTACACTAGATCTTGATTACTGCTGAAAATTGCCAGAATCGGTCCATAATTTCATATACCTCCCATACACAAGTACATATTCCCGGAAAATGAGTTTTTTGTTGATAACTTCCGTCAGAATGCTGATATATTCACAAAATTTTACAACTTAAAATCTTATGTCAATAGAATTCATTGAGAGAAAAAATTTTCTGGATGGGTCCATAATTGGACATAGCATCCATACAAGGTCCTTCAGGTTCCCTTCAGAAAATCACTTGAACACACATTACTTATTACTAAATTACGATATAGATACAAAATTTGACTGAAATATAGCTTTAATGTACAGAAATTTTGCTTAAAGAATTTTTTTACGATCGGTCTATAATTGGTCATATCTCCCATACTAGGTCCTCCTGCCCCTAAAAGCACTTTAAACGTATTTAACTAGTTGCATTATCAATTTGTGTAGAACAAAATTAATATATTTTGAAAATCCTTAAATCTTTCACACACATGCATACATGCACATTATTAAATATCGTTAAAGCATATTTTAGGGCGCTATAAAAATATAAGAGAAAATGTAATGTTCAATAAATTTTGGAATTGTAACAGATTTAAGCTGTTTAAATCTTGGGGTTTTTCTATTTAACTTATTTCTACAAATATTTGATCAATTAAAAAGAATTAATATAAAAGTAGCTGGTGGAGGGTATTTAAGATTCGGCTCAGCCCAATATAGCACTCTAACTTGTTTTTCTTTTTTCTTGAAAAAAATTTGTTTGTTTATTTTATTTTATGTGAAAAGAATACACAGAAGGATACTTCCAAATAAATTAGAGTAGGGTAAACGAGAATGTTTTGTTGTTGTGCAAACGAAAATGTATTTACATATTTATTTGTCCATTACAATACAACTACAAGTTATATTTTAAACTAATTTACCGAGCAGGGTGACGATGACATACGCCCGTTGTAATGTAGCAGACTAGGGTCTCTGGAGGGAATTTAAAATTTTTGTAAAATATTTTATAAATAATTTAAAGTTTTTAAAAAACATATTATTTTTTACAAAAGCATATTGCAATTTTTTCTTTTTACACACAAATATGTATATATAAATGTTGTTTTTATTAAAAAAAATTAATAAACTAACTTTTTAGAGTAAACTTTTACAAAATTTGTTTGTATGTACGCTAGATTATTATCTTCATTATCTCTCAGACATTCACTCAGACCTCTTAATGGATTTAAGATAAATCCAGTGAAGGTTTTAAAACCTTCACTGGATGTTGAGAAAATCATTACATAACATCTTTGTATTATTCAGTCTTTGATATGTGTTTTGTTCAGCATAGTTGAGGAATGAGAAATTAAGAACAGTGCAAATTTGATATTGTAATTGACTAAACGTTATCTAGCAATGCCTAAAATTTGGAAAAATAAAATGATTAATAGAAACGTGCAAAAAGGAGCTACATATGTGGAAAATTAAAAGGAAATATAAAAGACATTATAAACTAGTTCACAAACAAGATATTGATAATGAAAGTGATAGTGGAGATGAATGTCAAAAAAGAAAGGTAAAATTATAAAATTAAGCACCGCAATGGATAAGGAAAATTTTCTGAAATGTGGGATTGCTAACAAAAAAAAAAAAAATATTCCATTTGGGATATTTGATGACCAGGAGTGCTTTAAGCAACAAATTGCACCATACGAAGAAAGTTTAATATCAATTTGAACTCTAACAATATTGGTGTAATTTTAGAAAAGCGAGTGGCTACATAAAAGCTGAGATAAGTGCTATAGTAAAAATAAAATTATCAGCTTAATGACAGACACTGCCAGCCGAATGAAAAGGAATGTCCTTGGTATCAACATTCAAAATATAAACAAGTCAGAGTGCTATATTCGGCTATGCCAAATCTTAAATACCCTCCACCTGTAAGCTACTTTATATATTACTAGATACGTATTTAATAAATTGTGCTTCCGTGATGAGGGTGCTATCATTTAGAAATCATATACACCTTTTATGGAGATATGGCCAATTATTGGTCAATCCGAACAAAATTTCGCAAAATGATTTATCGATAAAAAACACACTATGTTGGATTTTATATATTTATAATTGAATGAAATATATTGGAAAAAGTGACTTATAAAATGGGCCTTATATGAGAACTAAGACCAATTATGCATTGATCCTAATTTAAAACAAGTAAGAGTTCTACATTCGGCTGTGCCGAATCTTATATACCCTTCACTATGATGTGTTAAAAAACAGTCAGTATGAATTTTAAAAATACCAATTGCAAAACGGTAAGGTACCAAAAGTCCCCTTTTATGGGTTCTCACTTAATCCAGACTCTACATACTTAATTTCATGTTTCTAGGTTCAATATTATAGAAAATTCAAAAAGTACCTTTTGAAGAACGAAAAAGTACCAAAAAGTCCCCTTTTATGGGTTCCCACTTAATCCAGGCTCTACATAATTAATTTCATGTTTCTAGGTTCAATATTATAGAAATTTCAATAAGTACCTTTTGAAGAACGAAAAAGTATCAAAAAGTCCCCTTTTATGGGTTCTCACTTAACCCAGACTCTACATACTTAATTTCATGTTTCTAGGTTCAATATTATAGAAATTTCAAAAAGTACATTTTATAGAACGAAAAAGTACCAAAAATTCCCCATTTTATGTGTTCTCGCCTAATCCGGGCTCTACATACTTAATTTCATGTTTCTAGGTTCAATATTATAGAAAATTCATAATGTTCCTTTTATAGAACGAAAAAGTACAAAAGTTTTTTATAGGTTCTTACTTAATCAAGACCCTACATGCAAAATTTCATGTTTCTTGGTTCAATATTATAGAAAATTCAAAAAGTAACTTTTGTAGAACGAAAAAGTACCAAAAAGTCCCCTTTTATGTGTTCTGGCCTAATCCGGTTCTGCATACTTAATTTCATGTTTCTAGGTTCAATATTATAGAAAATTCAAAAAGTACCTTTTGTAGAACGAAAAAAGTACCAAAAAGTCCCCTTTATGTGTTCTGACCTAATACGGGCTTCTGAATATTTAATTTCATGTTTCTAGGTTCAATATTATAGAAATTCAAAAAGTACCTTTTGTAGAACGAAAAATTTCCAAAAAGTCCCCTTTTGTATGTTCTGACCTAATCCGGGCTCTGCATATTTAATTTCAAGTTTCTAGGTTCAATATTATAGAAAATTCAAAAAGTACCTTTTGTAGACGAAAAAGTACCAAAAAGTCCCTTTTTATAGGTTCTCATCTGAAGTGGATCTTATATGACAAATTCAAAAAGTACCTTTTGTAGACGAAAAAGTACCAAAAAGTCCCTTTTTATAGGTTCTCATCTGAAGTGGATCTTATATGACAGATATATGAACAATTATGAACCGATCCGAAAAAAACTTATTTATATAGCTATTATACCCTCCACCACCATTAGTGGTGATAGAGGGTATATATAAGTTTGTCATTCCGTGTGTAACACCAAGAAATATTCCTCTGAGACCCAACAAAGTATATATATTCTGGGTCCTTAGGAAATTCGGGTCGATTTAGCTATGTCCGTCTATCTGTCTGTGTAAAACACGCTCACGTTAAAACGAAGCAATGGAAATTAACGAAATTCAGCAAAAATATTCATTATTATCCGGTACAGTTTGGTATTGAAAATGAGCAAAATGGGTTCACATAGGGGAAAGTTTTGAATCAAATTTAAAACAACTCCGAAAAAAATAAGAATTTTCTATACATTCTGATTGTAATTTTCTCGAAAACTATGCAAGATAATTTCATGAAAGTCATCATACATTCGTTTCTACACAAGATCTTGATTCCTGCTGAAAATTGCCAGAATCGGTCCATAATTTCATATACCTCCCATACAAAAGTACATATTCCGGAAAATGAGTTTTTTGTTAACAACTTCCGTCAGAATGCTGACATTTACACAAAATTTTACAACTTAAAATCTTATGTCAATAGAATTCATTGAGAGAAAAAATTTTCTGGATGGGTCCATTATTGGGCGTCATGAAATAACTCCCCACGAAATAACTCCCTAAAACAAAAATGAAATAACTCCCTAAAAATTTGTTCAGAAAGCAAAAACAACGAAATTTGGGGATTTAATTCGTTTTCTGGGGCATTATTTCACATTTAAAATGGTGAGTTATTTCATTATGAAATAATTACTCAAAATTCAAAAATGAAATAAATTCCTAAAAATATTTTTGGGGAGTTATTTCATTATATTACTTTTATCACACGAAATAAAAAATATAGCGTCATGAAATAACTCCCCACGAAATAACTCCCCAAAACAAAAGAAATAAGTCCTCAAATTTGGGGACATATTTCATTATGAAATAATTCCCCAATTTAAAAATGAAAAAAAGCCCGAACGAAATGAAATAACTTCCTAAAATAAAATGAAATAACGGCGCTGCGAATTATGGCCCCAGGTAAAATGGTCCCAAAATATAAAACGAAAAATTGCCCCAATGTTGGGGTCAAAATTCATTATGAAGTATAACCCTAACATTTTTTAAGAAAAATCACCCCAAAATTAATGAAAAATCTCCCCAAGGTTGAAATGAAACGTGGCCCCAAATATTGGGTTAATTTTCGTAATAAAGTCCAGTGTCATATTTTCCATGGGCGTTATGACTCACTAAATTGAGTCTAGTGTCCATGGACGTTATAACAATTTCAAAAGTGTCACAATGCATATGAGCAATGTAACATAAAGTCCATGGATTTCAAAGAGTCCATTCATCAAAAGAAGGCTTAAATTAGCGAAGCCGGTATTCGAAATACCCCAGAGTTTAAAATCGCTGCGCCCGGCCAAAGGCCGGCTATCCAGAACACTTTTTAAATGGAATCCAAAATGCAACATACACCAAATTTAGGATAAATTCTTTTGGGGGTAAAAGTATCTGTTAGGTCACCGTATAATAATTACTAACATTATTATTTTGTTTTGTTTAAATTTTCCATTTTTTTATTGTATTTAAATTTATTCATATTTTTGGCTCACTGTTGCCACTGTAATTTGTCATTATTTTTTGTTCATACTAACCATTGTACATATTTTTGGTAATGACCCGTTAGTTTTTATTATTTGTTTTCTCACTCCAATTCTTATTATAAGCATATTGTTGTTGCTCTTAAAAATGCAATTTCTTATTTTGGAGACTTATTGCATGTATTTTGTTTTTGCATATTTTGAATATAAATAAACAAGTTGAGTTGGTACATTGGAAGTGAGAAACAAATAATATTACAATAACAACAGTGTAGCCCTTATTTACATGATCAATTGTTAGGCTTAAGAAAAGAATTTTTAAATAAATAAATCATTGTCATAGTTGAATTCAATCGAACAACATCATCTTTTATTCGTGTCTCGGTACCACGGTAGTTCTTTTGTGTTTGTTAATTAATCACTGCCCATCGAACATTTCAGCAACCTATAGACAACAATTCAAAGGTAGACCGAATTGCTTCTATATCGTTGCCGGTGAAGAAAAAGCTCTTCATCGTACATTTTTGGCGCCCAACGTGGGGCAAGTGATTAATCTAAATCTTCCTAAATTGTCGTTCTCGGTCCGTGGTATATTCTAAAAACTTTTTGTTGTAGTACAACTTAAAGAAAAAGTTTACGGTCTATTGTGAAGTGGCAAACAGTGGTTCTATTACAAGGGCAATATCTAGTGCTACAAAAAGAAAAATAAAAAACTTTGTGGTTCAATAAAAAAAAACCTATGCAACAAAAAAATTATAAAATCATTTAAAAAAAAACTAGACAGTGCAACATATAACAAAAAAAAAAACTGTTAAACAAATTTGTAGTGACGTACCTACTACAATCTATTTTTTTTAATACCTATTACAAACATATACAATTTTTGTCGGCTCGCTCAATTAGAATCAAGTTTTTGTCGAAAAATAAAATAAATAAAAGTGACTCTAGAAATTTTACCGGCCAATTTTTATGTACAAAATAAATAAACTTTGTTCGCTCGTAATTCGGGTTAAATAATTTAACCGCTAATCTTTATATACACGAAATAAATCAATTTGTTCGCTTTTGGTTCCAGTACATAATATAGAATTTTGTGTATACTAAATTTGTCGCTCGGAATATTGCGGTACATATTATATAGAAAGTGAATAAATACATAAAGTTTGTATATAAACATTTTTGGCGTAAAACTTTTTGGCGTCGGTGCTCTACAATACATAGTATCATCATTTTGAAATTTGTTTTGGAAATTTTTGGCTCACTTAACCAAACTTTTGGAAATTTATGATGACTTTGGAAGAGGTTAAGCAGCAACGGGCTAATAAGACGAAGAAGTATTACCCGCCATCAAGAACCAAATCGAAGCCAATGGAAGGGTGAAGGTAAGACACTTTCGTCTGCTGAGTTGAAGTACCGTTTGGGGATACTGGAGTCATATTTTAAACAGATATTGACGTATCAAACACAAATTGAAAAATATGATCCCGAGGATAATGCTAGGCCCGAAATTGAAGATTTGTACATCTCAGCCAAAATGAATATCCAGTCGCAGCTTGGTGAAGATGTTCATAACACAACGTTGTCCGAGTCCACCATTTGTTTCCCAGCTCCCAGCCATAAATTGCCCCAACTCAAATTGCCCACATTTAGTGGTAAGTACAGTGAATACAAGAATTTTATAACGTCGTTCAATCAAGTTATCGATCGTGAGTTTGGCCTATCAAATATTGAAAAGTTTAATCATTTGCTCAACTGCCTCCTAGGCCAAGCTCTAGAAACGGTCAAGGCTTTCCAGATTACGAACGAAAATTACCCGAAGGCTCTGGAAAGGCTCAAAACGCGTTATGATAATAGCTCGCTTATTTTTATGGAAATATTACCGCCCTTTTTGAACTTCCTGCCATGTCCAAATACAATTGTGCCCAATTACGAAGTCTCGTCGATAATGTTTCTGCCCTTTATAGTTCCTTACTGTCTCTTGGCTCACATAGTGATATTGCTAATTCCATGCTGATTTACATAGTGATGGAAAAAGTGGATGAAGATACCAGAAGAAAGTGGAAAGATTCCTTGGACTTTACCAGATTGCCAACATGGGATGATTGCTTCAAGGTCCTTGAAAGGCGTTGTCAATTTTTGGAATCGGTTGATACCAACCATACTTTTGTGGCCCCTCGTAAGCCTGATCATCAATCTGGTAAGTCCAAATCTAAAAATTCAAAACCTGGCTATACTTTTTCGGTATCAAAACGCTCTTGTGTGCTTTGCTCCAAATCTGACCACTCAATTAGTCGTTGTTCTCGGTTCAAAGATATGGATGTTAGTCAAAGGTATGAAAATGCAAAACGTCTAAGCCTTTGTCTAAATTGTTTGTCCAAAGGGCATCAAGTAAGTAGTTGTTCCTCCACATTCAAGTGCAAATTTTGTTCTCGCTCGCATCATAGTTTGCTCATCGGTCTCAGCCAGCTTCTCGGCCCTCGTCCCCTGCTGCTGAACCTACTACTTCTCATGTTGCCTTGAATGAATCTTCTGCCTCGGTCCATACCCATATGGAAAAATCCTCGCCGGAACAGGTGCTGCTTGCTACTGCCATGGTTCTAGTTCGTGACTCCACTGGTCGCTATCAATTGGGACGCGCTTTGTTAGATTCTTGCTGTCAATTGAATTTCATAACCGATGAATTTTCCCAAAAATTACATTTGTCTCGTACCAAACAAACTACTGAAGTCTCTAGCATTGGTAACACTCTTAGCAAATCTAAATATAGGTCGTCCACAAATGTAAAATCTCGAGTCACAGATTTTGAAGTTTCCCTCTCATTTTGTGTCACACCTCATATTTCATATCAACCTGATAATGAATTAGATGTCTCATCCTGGAATTTGCCCCCAAATACTGAACTTGCGGATGAAAACTTCTTCAAATCAAAACGAATTGATTTACTTATTGGTACTGAAACGTTTTTCGACATTTTAGCAGTTGGTCAAATAAAACTTGGCCCTAATTTGCCTAAATTACACAAAACACTTTTCGGATGGATTGTAGCAGGTCGTTATGTATCAAAACAACCCAATATTTGTGGCTCTTCTTGTATGCTCTCGATAGAAGAAGATATTGATCTTAAATTACAGCGCTTGTGGGAATCGATGAAGTTCAATCTGGCTCAAATGATTTGACACCAGAACAATCTGAATGTGAAACATTTTTCAATGATACTGTTCATCGTGAATCTTCTGGTAGGATTGTTGTTAAATTGCCCTTCAAGGAATCTCCTGACGCTTTAGGTCTTTCTCGAAATATGGCTCTTAAAAGATTTGTATCTCAAGAGAGACGATTTGCTCGTGACAGCAATCTTAAATCACAATATGTTGCTTTTATGAAGGAGTATGAAGATTTTGGACATATGAGTCTAGTTCGTAGCCCTCGTCTACACGAGCCTCATTATTTCATCCCTCACCATTGCGTTTTCAAACCAAGTAGCACTTCCACAAAGTTAAGAGTTGTTTTCGATGCCTCGTGTCCATCATCGTCCCAGAAGTCTCTCAATGATCTTCTTATGGTTGGCCCAACAATTCAAGATGAGCTGTATAAAATTTACTTCGGTTCCGTCTTCATCGCTTCGCTCTTACTGCCGATATAGTAAAAATGTATCGACAAGTCCTTATTGACTCCCAAGATAGAAATTCCAATATATTTTGTGGAGAAATTCAGAAGAGGAAGAAATTCGAACATATCACCTAAATACAGTCACCTATGGAATGTCAGCTGCGCCCTACCTTGCCATCAAAAGCCTTCACTATCTCGCAGACCAATACATGGACCAATTCGAACTTGGTGCAAAAACCATTAAGTCATCATTTTACGTTGATGATTTTCTTTGTGGCTCAGATACGCTTGAAGAATTGTCTCGTATGAAGCTTATGGTTGTTGTTTTTACTTTCGTGTTAAAACTTCTTCAGGAAATGTTGTTGTTCGGCTCTTTACTGCCAAATCTAGAGTTGCTCCTACAAAGCGAAAATCGTTACCCAAACTTGAGTTATGTGGCGCACAACTTCTAGCAAAATTGTATTCCAAAATCAAAAATCTTTTCGCAATACCAAATCTGGAAGTCGTTCTGTGGACAGATTCGCAACTAGTTCTTCACTGGCTAAAGCAACATTCATCTACTTTGTCAGTTTTTGTTGGCAATAGGGTATCAGAAATTCAAGATCTAACTAATGGCTGCGTTTGGCGACATGTCCCAACCCAGTTCAACCCTGCTGACATCGTTTCTCGTGGTTCAACTGTGCAGGAACTCGCCTCATCCATCTGGTTCAACGGACCAGCATTTCTCGCTCTCGATCCTGTTCAGCGGGCCCCCCTACTAAAACTGATAAACTCTCCGAAGAAAATCAGCAAGTATTCGACAAAGAAAAAACGGAAAACCGTTACTTCATCTTGAAACAAAAATCTAACTACATCCTCGATTCTGTTGGAAAATATAGCTCGTACTTAAAAATCATTCGTATTATTGCTGGATGTTTCGTTTTGCTCAAAAAACAAAAACTAATATTTCCAATTCTGACTCTTTGCAGCCCCAAGAATTAGAAAATGCTAAACTTTGTATCGTTTTTCAACATCCAGAAACTACATTTTCAAGATGACATAACTCGAGCTCTAAAGAAGAAAGATCCCCCAAGGTGCTCTAAAGTGTCTGAACCCCTTCCTAGATTCGTCAAATGGTTTTCAACTTGCTCAAGGTCGGCGGACGCTTGGAGTACGCGGCATTTCTGAAGGCCAAAAACACCCCATAATCTTGCCCAGCAAATGCCATTTCGTCTACTGTTACGTACGTCATCTGCACATCAGTAACTACCACGCTGGACCCAAGGCTCTAATGTCATTGATTCGCCAACAATTTTGGATCATCAACTCCAGGAATTTGTGTCGCAGCATTGTAAATTCGTGCCCTCAATGCATTCGCTATCGCCCAAAGTTGTTGCAACAAATGATGGGAAATTTGCCTGTGGAACGACTCAACCCGTCAAGGCCCCTTCGCAAGGTGTGCTGTCGATTTTTGTGGTCCAGTCAACACCTACCTAAGAATTAGAGGAAAGGTCCCCTACAAGACATACATCGCTATATTTGTTTGTCTCGCTACCAAAGCTGTCCATATTGAAGTGGTATCCGACCTGTCAACAGATGCCTTCATTGCTGCCCCTAAAACGGATGATTGGTCGTAGAGGTCTGCCCACAGATATATTCTGTGATAATGCAACAAATTTCGTTGGTGCAAACTCTAAGTTGGCTCAATTAAAGTCGTTCCTTTTTGAGCCAAAAAATTCAAATTTTATTACAAATTATTGCTCGAATCAATTTATTAATTTTCGATTTATTCCCCCTAGGGCACCACATTTTGGCGGATTGTGGGAGGCGGCCGTCAAATCGGCCAAAGGTCCACTTAACCAGAACCCTGGACAACACAAGGCTCACCTACGAAGAACTCGCAACGGCTATGATTGAGATAGAGGGCAGTTTTTTAAACTCGAGGCCCATTTCGCCTCTATCCTCAGATCCCAGTGATTTTGAAGCTCTTACACCAGGACACTTCTTGATAGGCGCTCCCCTCCGTAGTTTGCCAGAACGTGATGTCCCTACAAATGAGATTAACAAACTTGAATATTGGGCCCGAATAAGCGCCATCAAGCAAACAATTCTGGAAAAAGTGGTCCCATGATTATATAAATGAGCTCCAGACTCGCAACAAATGGACTAGCACCAACTCTAATATTACCCCTGGTTCCCTAGTCATCATCAAAGAAGATAATTTACCCCCGCAGCGTTGGCTCATGGGTAAAATCATCAACATTGTTCGTGGAAGAGATGATCGTGTTCGAGTTGTCGACATCAAAACTACAAAAGGAGTTATACGTCGCCCTATCCACAGACTGGCCTCTTCTATCTTCTTGAAAGTGTCCTTTCAATGGGGCCGGAATGTTAGGTCACCGTATAATAATTACTAACATTATTATTTTGTTTTGTTTAATTTTCCATTTTTTATTGTATTTAAATTTATTCATATTTTTGGCTCACTGTTGCCACTGTAATTTGTCATTATTTTTTGTTCATACTAACCACTGTACATATTTTTGGTAATGACCCGTTAGTTTTTATTATTTGTTTCTCACTCCAATTCTTATTATAAGCATATTGTTGTTGCTCTTAAAATGCAATTTCTTATTTTGGAGACTTATTGCATGTATTTTGTTTTTGCATATTTTGAATATAAATAAACACGTTGAGTTGGTACATTGGAAGTGAGAAACAAATAATATTACAATAACAACAGTGTAGCCCTTATTTACATGATCAATTGTTAGGCTTAAGAAAAGAATTTTTAAATAAATAAATCATTGTCATAGTTGAATTCAATCGAACAACATCATCTTTTTCTTGTCTCGGTACCACGGTAGTTCTTTTGTGTTTGTTAATTAATCACTGCCATCGAACATTTCAGCAACCTATAGGACAACAATTCAAAGTAGACCGAATTGCTCTATATCGTTGCCGGTGAAGAAAAAGCTCTTCATCGACGTAGTATGTATGTATGTATGTATGTATGTATGTATGTATGTATGTATGTATGTATGTATGTATGTATGTATGGATGTATGTATGTATGTATGTATGTATGTATGTATGTATGTATGTAGTATGTATGTATGTATGTATGTATGGAGTAGTATGTATGTATGTATGTATGTATGTATGTATGTATGTATGTATGTATGTATGTATGATGTATGTATGTATGAGGTATGTATGTATGTATGTATGTATGTATGTATGTATGTATGTATGTATGTATGTATGTATGTAGTAGGTATGTATGTATGTATGTATGTAGTTGTATATGTATGTATGTAGTATGTATGTATGTATGTATGTATGTATGTATGATGTATGTTGTATGTATGTATGTATGATGTATGTATGTATGTATGTATGTATGTATGTATGATGTATGTATGTATGTATGTATGTATGTATGTATGTGTATGTATGTATGTATGTATGTAGTATGTATGTATGTATGTATGATGTATGTATGTATGTAGTATGTATGTATGTATGTATGTATGTATGTATGTATGTATGTGATATGTATGTATGTATGTATGTATGTAGGATGTATGTAGGATGTATTGTATGTATGATGTATGTATGTATGTATGTATGTATGTATGTAGGTATGTATGGATGTATGTATGTATGTATGTATGTATGTAGTATGTATGTATGTATGTATGTATGTATGTAGTATGTATGTATGTATGTATGTATGTATGATGTATGTATGTATGTATGTATGTATGTATGTATGTATGTATGTATGTATGTATGTATGTATGTATGTATGTATGTATGTCTTTATGTATGTATGTATAGGTATGTATGTATGTATGTATGTATGTATGTATGTATGTATGTATGTATGTATGTGTATGTATGTATGTATGTATGTATGTATGTATGTATGTATGTATGTATGTATGTATGTATGTATTGTATGTATGTATGTATGTATGTATGTAGTAGTATGTAT